>NW_025423316.1:0-124435 GCF_020497125.1 Mauremys mutica | reverse complement strand
TGGCATTATGAATTAAGTTATTTTTTTCCGTACTACTGCCTTAGTAAGTGAGCTTTAGGAGCAGCAGAATAATGTTAACTGTAGCAGATGCAGGGAAGCATGATATACTTCTTATTAAAAGAATAAAATAAACTCACAACGATTACATTCTACGCTTCTGTCACTGCTGTCCTGAGAGAGACGTACTGTGTGATTTTCATGATTAAAAATCAAATCTATTACTCTTGACATCTTCTGCCCAACTGAAATCAGTGAGAGTCTTGCCACTAAATCCAACTGAAACAGAATCCAGCCCTTTGGGATTTGTGGGTGAAGAACGTAATAACAGCAACTGTCCATATTAAATGCTTGGCTGGATGGTAGAATATTAAAGAGCAGAAACTCAGGGACAATACCATAGTGACAGAAAGTCAATTAGTGAACAAAGAGGATTGATGATGTTTCTCATTTCCCAAGGTTGATTTAAAAATATCTATACAAAGGGTTCATTTGATTTAATATTTTTCCTTGCCCTTGGCTCTCACTCTTCCTTCATGGTTCCACCTACACCTGTCTTCATTGGCCAAGTACCCACTGACCTTCAAATTCTATTTGAAAACCCATCTCCTAAGGTTATCCCTCATCTCTTATTCTCATAGTCAATAATCTCCTCACTCTCAGGCTAGGTCTACACTGGCGGGGGGAGTCGGCCTAAGATACGCAACTTCAGCTATGCAAATAGCGTAGCTGAAGTCGGCGTATCTTGGGTCGACTTACCTGGCCATGAGGACGGCGGTGAGTCGACTGCTGCCACTCCCCCATCGACTCCGCTTCCGCCTCTCGCCACGGTGGAGTTCCGGAGTTGACGGCAGAGCGATCGGGGATCAATTTTATCTCATCTACTCTAGATGCGATAAATCGATCCCCAATAGATCAATCACTACCTGCCTATCCGGCGGGTAGTGTAGACGTACCCTCAGACTCCCAAAAGGGCTGTGAGTTTTGACTTTGTCTTGTAGCTTTTAACCTTTTCAGGGCAAGGAGAGTTTGTTTGTTAAAACATACATTTACCGTGCAATATAAATCTTTTGTAATAATGATAATAAAATAGGTTAATTTCTGGACTGGGCAATAACAGTGAACAGATATCAACCCAGTAATCACAGCACAAGCACAGTTCTACATAGTTACACTAAAATGAGGAAAACATATGAAAACTATCTAACAATGCCTAAGACATGACTTTTAAAAAAAAATACTGTATTTCCTTGACTTTTGCTCTTCTTGTGTCATTTGCATTTTTCTCCCTGACATCCCTGTGACCTTTCTGCCATCATATAAGTCATACTGACAAGCCAGACATTTAAATTTCACTATATTTAACCCAGTGAAATATAAGCTACAATATGTATTTTCCCATTACATGTTTCACTTGTTAGGTCTAAATCTCACTCTTCTACTCTGTGCAGAATGGATTTACCTAAGAGTTCATACAAGAGGAGTAATGAAAAATGGTTTCATGCATTACTGGGCTTTTTAATTTAATAAAATAGCATTTATATTACAAAAATAGAACAAAAAATAAATGACAGAATGCATTTTATGTTGCCATTGATATTTAAATATTTGCTCTATCATGAAGAATGACTGGTGGGCAGCGTGCGCCGGAGAGGCGCCCCCACAGGGACGGGGCAGTTTGTGCAGGAGAGGCGCCCCACAGGGACGGGGCAGTTTGTGACTACATGAAGGGAGCCACCTTGGAATGTGTGATTTGCTGAAGACTTAGGTTGTGTCTACACTGAAAAGACAAAAAAGTGTCTTAGCAATTCTCAGAGCCTGGGTCAACTGATTGGTAGGATGGCTCTTGCAATGATCGGGGATGGGAAATGACCAAAGGAGAGGCCAAAGGCTTGGTACATGGACCAGATATCAGTGGACATGAGCACGAGTCTTGGCAGAAGGCTATAACGCTCTCCGACCCCGAACAGGGAAGTGGCACGAAAGAAGAGGAAGAAACAACGTTAACAGACAATGAAGCAAAATATAAAATTATTTAAAAATAGGACAGACTGAGTGGAAAAACATTATTTTTTCCCACTTTTTTGTGTTTATGTCATCTGCTTAGGACAGATAACAAATACTTGTTTCTGCTTGAAGTGTTTAGTAATCCTTTGATCGCTATATAAATCCAAATACATGAGATCCTAACAACTAACAACAACAAAAATTTGAAATGCTAAATAAGGTAAGTTATGCCTGATGGGGAAGAAAACAAAGAATATACAATACATATGTTGGAAATTGTGTACAATATGAATGACAGGTATTTACAGCTTATATTTTATATACTCCTCTACCCCGATATAACACGACCTGATAGAACATGAATTCGGATCTAACATGGTAAAGCGGTGCTCTGGGAGGCGGGAGGTGCAGGGCTGTGCACTCCAGCGGATCAAAGAAAGTTCAATATAACGCAGTTTCACCTATAAACGCGGTAAGATTTTTTGGCTCCCGAGGACAGTGTTATATCGAGGTAGAGGTGTATCTTAAAAATTTGACATTTCTGATTTATAGTCTTTTTTTAAGGTATTTCAACTACTATTCTACTAAAAAATACTTGCAAAGTACTTAATTTTTTAAGATCCTATCTAAAGAATAAGAGTTTCAATTAAATTTCTCTGAAGGTTTAAGCTGTTACCAGAACCTACAGATAAAAATAAAGCTTTATATTGTACAGTTGGGCACAGTCCATATATAACCAACAAAACAGACATCCAGATTTATGGTGATGATAATCATATAAACTAGAACCTACCTATACAGTAGCATAACAGTATTGCCAGTAGCACGGAGACTTTTATAGCACAGAGGGCAGTACCTTTCCAGCTGCAACACTCTGAAGACTTCTTGAATTTAAAAGCACTTCTTGATAGTGTATTTCTAGGTACTGGCTGAGTAGGAGGGGGAGAAACAGAGCCAGATTCCATCGTGTAACCCTGTGTTGCAGTACTGAACAGTGGTGTTGTCCCTGTTCCTGTTCTGAATAAGAAATGCCTGTGGGAGAAAAAGACTCTATTAAAACACAATAATAAATAAACAAATGGAACAGGCAGAGACATTTTTGGTTCTCCTTAAAGCTGTTTGCCTTTTTTTTTTAATATCTTACATTTTTTTCAGCCTACAAAGATTCTTGAAACCAATACATAGCACAACACTTGCATAGAAAAAACAGCATATTTTTAAAGTACAAGTGAAAATATTTATGATACACACTCTGTCCACAGTGGGACCACAACCACACGAACTACAATAATGTAGTCAGTGTAGCTAGCAGAGCTCTTGCCAAATTCTCGGACGAGTGTGGACAGGCCTTCTTTCGTCTGAATCAAGTGTTATAAAACTATGTCACATACTCCAGGGATCAATGTTTTCCAGATACCACACCTCTATCACAATTGTTTCTTAGTCTAAATACAGGGTGTGACAGATATTGAAACCCCATGCCGTATCTCTGGATACTTCTATGTTAAAATTATGTAGGGTTTCATGTACGACTGGGTTCTGCTCCATTGGTGAGAATTACCAGAGTTCCTCCAGGAACTAAAAATAGTGGGGGGTGATTATCTTGGGGATTGTGAGTAACTCCAGCGAAGCACCACCTGGGGTCATGAAATATATTGGCTCAAGTTGGGATTTCCAGAGAGTGGGAGACAAAGAAAGGGCTTTCAGTATAAAAGGATAACCTTGAACAGACCCAGGGCCTTCTTTCTGACCCAGGAATGAACAGTACCTTCTGTCCAACAGGGCTCCCAAATCCTTTCAAAAGGGTGGGAATGCTTTGGCTTAAGAGGGCCCCATAAGACTGATGAGTGACCCCTGGTATATTTAATATGTTTTCTCTATAACGTTTTTACCCTGAGTTGTGTAGTAACTTGGAATTGCCGGCAATATGCTGGTCATTGCCCTTGGAGAAAAAACAATGCACAGACACTGGTCTTTAGCATAGCGTAAGGCAGGGGGCTGTGCCCTTCCAAAAACCCTAGTCAGACGGGAGTGAGTCAAGGATCTTTGCCCAGAGACCAGTAACAGCTGGAGATCTAAGACTTGACTGGGCACTCCAGGAGCAGACCAGGGACAAGGAGGATAATGGTGCAATGACCCTGAAACTGTGATACAGGGAAAACAGCAGCATCTCAAATATAACTGCATGGCAACTTTTGGCAAATGTAGGCAGTTTCGTTTTTGATGTATCCTAATGAATCATTTCCTAATCCTCAGTTTATGTTTGTGGCCATCACCCTACTAAGGTGTGATCACAGACACAGGAGCTGGTTTAATTTGGGGGATTGGGTAGGTAAAAAATTGTTTTGCAAGCCTGCCCAAAAAGGTTGTAGGCAGAATTAGAGGGGAAAAAATAAAGCGATGTTTGGGACTCTCTCAATGAGTCAATCACCATGCTAATGCTGACTACATTTTTTAACTGAAATTTCTGGGGCGAATGCCACTCTACATGAGCTCTGAGGCAACTTGTTCAAACGAGGCTTCAAGAAGCCCGTAAATCCTCACCAACTGGGTTAAGAAGGAGCACTGTGCAGAATTTTGTTGTTGCCAGAAACACCAACAGCAATACAGAACTATATAGGTGTGTGCATTTCAGAGGAGGAAACAGAGGGTGGCCAAATCATAAAATGATTTATAATAATTATGTTATAATATAATTATTATTCAGTAAGATACACTGGAGTTATATCAGGAATGAATCTGCTCTTTTACTCCCTGGGAGAAATAAGGACATTTGATAACCAGGAAAATTTGTGCTTTGAGAAGGATTTGCACTGTGGACCTTGGCATCAGCTGCCCTTCTTTGAAATATTCCCCTCAAGAACAGGGTCGGCTCTACCATTTTTGCCACCCCAAGCAAACACAAAATCGCTTGGACTGCTGCTGCCCGAACTGCCTAAGTGCCCCCACAAAAACCCCAAAACAAATGTTCGGACTGCCACCGCCCAAACTGCCAAAAGAGGGGAAAAAAACCCACACTCAGCCTGCCGCCGCCTGAACTGCCGAAGCGCCCAAAAACCACCGCCCAAACTGCTGAAAGAGGGAAAAAAACCCCACACTCAGACTGCCACCACCTGAACTGCCGAAGCGCCCAAAAAAACCCAAAACCAAATGCTCGGACTGCCGTCAGCCAAACTGCCAAAGCAGAAATAAAATAAAAAAGCCACCCAGACTCTGCCGCCCCAAGAATGGACGGAATGCCACCCCTTAGCATGTGCTGCTCCAGGCATGTGCTTCCTCTGCTGGTGCCTGGAGCCAGCCCGGCCTGAGAAGATTCCTGGTAATACACAGCATAAGGAACTTCACTTGTAAACAATATTAAGGCTATTGGTAATGGCGGAGAACTGGGAACAGCAAAGAAGCCCACCTCAGAGCATTTAAATTCAGAAAGGGGAACTACACAAAACTGAGGAAGCCAGCTAAACAGAAATTAAAAGGTACAATCCCAAAAGTGAAATGCCTGCAAGCTGCATGGAATTTTTTTAAAAAATTCTATAATAAAGCCTCAAATTAACTGTATATTCCAAATGAAAAAAAAACATAGTAAGAGGGCCAAAAAAGTGCTACCCCCACGATTAAACAACAAAGTAAAAGAAGCGGTTAGAGGCCAATAAGGCATCATGTAAAAACTGGAAGTTAAAACCTACTGAGGAAAATAGAAAGGAGCATAAATTCTGGCAAGTCAAGTATAATTAGGCAGGACAAAAGAATTTGAAGAGCAACTAGCCAAAGACTCAAAAACTAACAGTAATTTTTTTTAGTGCATCAGAAGCAGGAAGCTTCTACACTAAACATTCAGTGGAGCCATTGGTAGAATAAAGGAGCACTCAAGAAAGATAAACCCATTGTGGAGAAACTAAACGAATTCTTTGCATCTTTCACACTTGAGCCATTCTTTTTAGGTGACAAGTCTGAGGAACTGTCTCAGACTGAGGTGCCGTTACAGGAGGTTTTGGAACAAACTGATAAATTAAACCGTAAGAGAGTCACCAGGACTAGATGGTGTCACCCAAGAGTTCTGAAGGAATTCAAATACGAAACTGCAGAACTACTAACTGTGGTATGTAACCCATCATTTAAATCAGCTTCTGTATCAGATGACTGGAGGATAGCTAATGTGATACCAATTTTTTAAAAAGGCTCTAGAGTCGACCCTGGCAATGACAGCCTGGTAAGCCTAACTTCCGTGTGAAGCAAACTGGTTGAAACTCTAGTAAAGAACAGAATTATCAGACACAGAGATGAACACAATTTGTTGGCGAAGAATCAACACTTTTTTTTTCGTAAAAGGACATCATGCCACATCAATCTATTAAAATTCTTTGAAGGGGTCAACAAATGTGGACAAGGGTGATCCAGTGGATACGATGTACCTGGACTGTCAGAAAGTCTTTGACAAGGTCCCTGACCAAAAGCTCTTAAACAAACTAAATAGTCATCAATCCGTAACTAGTTAAAAGATAGGAAACAAAGGGTAGGAATAAATTGCCAGTTTTCAGAACGGAGAGAGGTAAATACTGAGGTCCCCCAGGGGTCTGTACTGGGACCAGCGCTGTTCAACATATTCATAAATGATCTGGAAAAAGGGATAAACAGTGAGGTGGCAAAATGTATAAAAGATACAAAACTATTCAAGATAGTTAAGTCCCAAGCAGACTGTAAAGAGTTACAAAGGGATCTCACAAAACTGAGTGACTGGCAACAAAATTCATTTGTCAGCATTGAATTTCATCTGCCAAGTAATGCACGTTGGAAACATAATCCCAGCAGTACATACAAAATGACCACTCAGGAAAGAGACCTTGATGTAAATGTGGATCGTTCTCTGAAAACATCCGCTCCATGTGCAACGGCAGTGAAAAAGCCTAATGTTAGGAATCATTAGGAAAGCGATAGATAGTAAGACAGAAAATCATAATGCCTCTACATAAATCTAGCTATACCCACATCTTTAATATTGTGTGCAGATCTGGTCACCCCATCTTACTTAGAATTGGGAAAGTTATACAGAAGGGCAACAAAAACGATTAGGGGTATGGAACGGCTTCCGTATGCGGAGAGATTAAAAAGACTGGGACTGTTCACCTTGGAAAAGAGACAGCTAAAGGGAGATACGATTGAGGTCTATAAAACCATCACTGGTGTGGAGAAAGGAAATAAGGAAGTGTTATTTACTCCTTCACGTAACTTAAGAACTAGGGGTCACCCAATGAAATGAATAGGCAGCAGGTTTAAAACAAACTAAAGGAAATATTTCTTCACACAACGCACAGTCAACCTGTGCAACCCATTGACAGGTGATGTTGTGAAGTTTTTGAATGCAGCTATTTTTTTGGTATATAATTCTACATTTGTAAGTTCAACTTTCATGGTAAAAAGATTCCTCTACTGTACTTGTATTACATGAATTGAAAAATACTATTTTTATTTTTACAGTGCAAATAGTTGTAATAAAAATATACAGTGAGCACTGTACACTTTGTATTCTGTGCTGTAATTGAAATCAATATACTTGATAATGTTAAAGATGTAAAAAGGTGTAAAAATCCCAAAATATTTAAAGAAATGGTATTCTATTATTGTTTAACAGCGCAATTAATTGCTTGACTGCAGCAGAATTCTGCTTGCTGTACGTACTATGAAGAAAAAAATTCTTCCAACACTACTGCAGATATACAGCACCTCTGTGGAGTAGGGGCTTGGGGCTATTTCTGCAGATCTGCTCAGCTCACAGCCTAGCTACTTCAAGCCAGTGTCTGTGGTCTAGATTTGCACAGACATATTCCTTGGAGTAATTCTATAGAGCCTTCAAGACCACACATGTAGACACTCATCAAAATAATGCCACATGACAGTATAACAATTAGAAGATATTTCCCCCTTAAAGACGATAATTAAAATGTACGGCATGAAAAAGAACTAGAATGTCAAAGATTAGACCATGTTGCACTCCACTTTTTAGTCTCTGAATCAGGCTGCTAAAGCTGTTACTCTCCACTGTGACCAATTATGGCTTAAGCCTAGTGGAGAATCAGGGCCCCACAGTCTTAAGGTCTTTTAGAATCACGTAGAATAAAAAAATCATGAAAAAATTGAAGAGGAGTCAAAAAATTCTTACAAATCCCGTAAGTATGAAAGGTAAATATCACTGTCCCCATGACAAGTGGGTAGGTTCCACAGAGTTTTGCAATATTAGAACTACTGAAAATTAGTTATACCTACAAATTGCTTGTCTTAAGATTCATAGGATCATAGAATATCAGGGTTGGAAGAGACCTCAGGAGGTATCTAGTCCAACCCCCTGCTCAAAGCAGGACCAACCCCAACTACATCATCTCAGTCAGGACTTTGTCAAGCTGGGCCCTAAAAACCTCTAAGGAAGGAGATTCCACCACCTCCCCAGGTAACCCATCCCAGTTCTTCACCACCCTACTAGTGAAAAAGTGTTTCCTAATATCCAACCTAACCTCCCCACTGCAACTTGAGACCATTACTCCTTGTTCTGTCATCTGCTACCACTGAGAACAGCCGAGCTCCATCCTCTTTGGAACCCCCTTTCAGGTAGTTGAAGGCTGCTATCAAATCCCCCCTCACTCTTCTCTTCTGCAGACTAAACAATCCCAGTTCCCTCAGCCTCTCCTCATAAGTCATGTGCCCCAGCCCCCTAATCATTTTTGTTGCCCTCCACTAGACTCTCTCCAGTTTGTCCACATCCTTTCTGTAGTGGAGGGCCCAAAACTGGACACAGTACTCCAGATGTGGCCTCACCAGTGCCCAATACAGGGAACAATCACTTCCCTTGATTTGCTGGCAATGCTCCTCTTAATGCAGCCCAATATGCCATTGGACTTCTTGGCAGCAAGGGCACACTACTGACTCATATCCAGCTTCTCGTCCACTGTAATCCCCAAGTCCTTTTCTGCAGAACTGCTGTTTAGCCAGTCAGTCCCCAGCTTATAGCAGTGCATGGGATTCTTCTGTGCTAAGTGCAGGACTCTGCACTTGTCCTTGTTGAACCTCATCAGATTTCTTTTGGCTCAATCCTCCAATTTATCTAGCTTACTCTGGACCCTAGATCTACACTCCAGCGTATCTACCTCTCCCTCCAGCTTAGTGTCATCTGCAAACTTGCTGAGGGTGCAATCCATCCCATCATCCAGATCATTAATAAACATGGTGAACAAAACTGGCCCCAGGACCAACCCCTGGGGCACTACGGTGACCAAGTGTCCGGTTTTCGACTGGAACACCAGCTCGAAAAGGGACCCTGGCGGTTCCAGTGAGCACCACCGACCTGGCCATTAAAAGTCCGGTCAGCGGTGCTGGGGCACTAAGGCAGGCTAGTCCCTGCCTGTCCTGGCATCACGCTGTGCCCCAGAAGCGGCCAGCAGGTTTGGCTCCTAGGCGGGGGGGCCAAGGGGCTCTGCATGCTGCCCCCAACCCGAGGACCAGTGGGAGCTGGGGGAGCCAGTGCCTGTGAGTGAGAGCAGCATGGGGAGCTTCCTGGTCCCCCGGGCTAGGACCTGGACCTGCTGGCTGCTTCTGGGGTGCATGCAGCGTGGTGCCAGGACAGGCAGGCAGCCTGGCTTAGTCCCGCTGTGCCACTGACCGGGAGCTGCCCAAGGTAAGCTCCTGCCCCAGCCACAAGCCTCTGCCCCAGCCCAGAGCCCCGCCTCAAAACCAAACCCCCTCCTGCACCCCAAACTCCTCATCCCCCTCACCACCCCAGAGCCCTCCTGCACCCCAAACTCCTCATCCCCCCTCACCCACCCTGCCCCAGCCCAGAGCCCCGCCTCAAAACCAAAACCCCTCCTGCACCCCAAACTCCTCATCCCCCTCACCACCCCAGAGCCCTCACCCACCCTGCACCCCCAGCCCAGAGCCCCATCTCAAAACCAAAGCCCCCTCCTGCACCCCAAACTCCTCATCCCCCTCACCACCCCAGAGCCCTCACCCACCCTGCACCCCCAGCCCAGAGCCCCGCCTCAAAACCAAAACCCCCACCTGCACCCCAAACTCCTCATCCCTCACCACCCCAGAGCCCTCCCCACCCTGACCCCCAGCCCAGAGCCCCGCCTCAAAACCAAAGCCCCCTCCTGCACCCCAAACTCCTCATCCCCGTCACCACCCCAGAGCCCTCACCCACCCTGCACCCCCAGCCCAGAGCCCCGCCTCAAAACCAAAGCCCCTCCTGCACCCCAAACTCCTCATCCCCGTCACCACCCCAGAGCCCTCACCCACCCTGCACCCCCAGCCCAGAGCCCCGCCTCAAAACCAAAGCCCCTCCTGCACCCCAATCTCCTCATCCCCCTCACCACCCCAGAGCCCTCCCCACCCTGCACCCCCAGCCCAGAGCCCCGCCTCAAAACCAAAGCCCCTCCTGCACCCCAAACTCCTCATCCCCTCACCACCCCAGAGCCCTCACCCACCCTCCAAACTCCTCATCCCCCTCACCACCAAACCAAACCCCTCCTGCACACCAAACTCCTCATCCCCACCACCCCAGAGCCCTCACCCACCCTGCACCCCCAGCCCAGAGCCCCCTCAAAACCAAAGCCCCTCCTGCACCCCAAACTCCTCATCCCCGTCACCACCCCAGAGCCCTCACCCACCCTGCACCCCCAGCCCTGAGCCCCGCCTCAAAACCAAAGCCCCTCCTGCACCCCAAACTCCTCATCCCCGTCACCACCCCAGAGCTCTCACCCACCCTGCACCCCCAGCCCAGAGCCCTGTCTCAAAACCAAAGCCCCTTCTGCACCCCAAACTCCTCATTCCCGTCACCACCCCAGAGTTCTCACCCACTCTGCACCCCCAGCCCAGAGCCCCATCTCAAAACCAATGCCCCCTCCTGCACCCCAAACTCCTCATCCCAGCTCCACCCCAGAGCTCTCACCCACCCTGCACCCCCAGGCCAGAGCCCCGTCTCAAAACCAAAGCCCCTCCTGCACCCCAAATTCCTCATCCCCGTCACCACCCCAGAGCCCTCACCCACCCTGCACCCCCAGCCCAGAGCCCTGTCCCACACCCTGAATCCCTCATCCCCAGCCCCACCCCAGAGTCTGCACCCCAACTCCAAGCCCCCTCCTGCCCCCATAACCCCTCATTTCGGGCCCCAGCCCAGAGCCCGCACCCCCAGTTAGAGACCTCACCCCACAGACACCCGAAACCCCTGCTGCGGCCCAGTGAACGTGAGCAAGGGTGGGGGAGGGTGAGCCACCAAGGTAGGAGGAATGTAGAGAGTGGGGGGCGGGGCCTCGGGGAAGGGGCGGGGCTAGGGTGTTTGGGGTTTGTGCAACTAGGAAGTTGGCGACGCTATGGGGCACTCCACTCGATACCGGCTGCCAACTAGCCATGGAGCCGTGGAGCACTACTCCCTGAGCCCAAGGATCTCGCCAGCTTTCTGTCCACCTTAGAGTCCATTCATCCAGCCCAGACTTCTGTAACTTGCCGGCAGGATACTGTGGGAGACCGTGTCTAAAGCTTTGCTAAAGGTTCATTCCTTCCTACCCGCCAAAGTGACATCATGTTTCAAAGGCTCAGCTGTTTACAACGACACGTATTATAGCCTAAGCAATGCTAGTAAGAGCGGCAAACATCCCATGCACCGCCACTGGCTGCAAGAAGGAACTGAGGGTGGGGGGAGCCGACAGCACCCCCTATACCGTGCCATGCAGGCGCCACTCCAGAGGGGGCCGGAGCAGCTCCCCTGTGGATACTGCTGGTGGAAAAACGTCCTGCACCGGTGCATGTGGAGAGCACACACACAATGTGCAATGGACATGAGCAGGCACCCGAAGAACTACCATTTACTAGTTCAAACCAGCAAGGGACCCATGCCCCATGCTGCAGAGGGAGGTGAAAAGCTCCAAGGGGGTCTGCCAATCTAACCAGGGGGGAAATTCCTTCACAACCCCACGTACGGGTCAACACCATTTACATAATCAGATACTCACCACAAAGGTTAAAGGGAGCTAGATGTACACTACAGAATAGCTCCCCAGCTGTACCTGTGTGACTCATCAGGTTTCGAGGAATACCAGTGATAGTCTCTCTGGTTTATGTTGCAAATGCTCAGCTGTGGACTCTACACTTAAGCAACAGTGTCTGTGTGCGCGGATGGGAGGTGGGGGGAGAGAGGACCTTCTTTCCTACCCTCTATGATCAAAATGCCTTCCAGGGATTTATGTGTTTCACAGCCGTTATTTGCATCTCTCAGTGACACCATTTTTTTACCATACCCTTAGAAAGCCATAAATATCCCCCACTGACTTGAGACAGAGTTGAACTGATGTTTCTGAGGTAAAAATTAGGCTTCATGGATCAATTTAATCTAGTGTCACTTCACCAACTGCAGTGGAATGACACCAGCGATGCATTTGGTCCCAGAGCCACTATCCACGAGTGTACAACTGAGGGCCAAATGCTGCCATCCAGCTGAGGAATGGATCGTGGTCACACACAGGAAAAAAGGGTCGCAGCTAAATCCTGCTCACTTGTGAGAAGTCCCAGGATTTGGCCCCTCTCTCTAAAAAAAAATCTCCCCCTGAACGATCATTTTATTATTGATTGTTTGAGCTGCACATTGGGAATTTTTGTCAGGATTCTTAAGAAAAAAAATGTTTTTTTGTGATATTATTCTCTGTAATGACCCGACATAAATTATTCATCTTAAACTGAAAAGGGAAGTGCCCTGATAGAACTGGCATCTGAGACTGAGACTGTCAGTTTTCTAATCAAAATCAAGTATCAGAGGGGGAGCCGTGTTAGTCTGGATCTGTGAAAGCAGCAAAGAGCCCTGTGGCACCTTATAGACTAACAGACGTATTGGAGCATGAGCTTGCATGGGTGATGGAGGGGATGGAGAAGAAATAACTGGAGAAATTGGCTGGAAGAATTTCACAGAGCGTGTCACAAAGGGTCAAAGAAGTGTGAAAAATGAACCCTGGAATATGCAGCATTTAGCCAAGGCCACAGGTCACTCGTAGCAGCACACCTATGTACTAGTGATCTCTGTGGCCTGTATACAAAAAGCTTTGAAAATTCAAATAGTTTAAGGTGCTTCCTGTTAATAAGAACTACCACTGATCTAAACTCTAAAAGAGATTAGATTGTAGACAGAGAGCTCATGGATGTAGAAAGCCACACACATCCAACCAGACCTCCCTTCACTCCTTAGAGACCGGTCTGTTCCTTCAGCTTTCCCGTTGCACGGGCCCTTCACATTCAGGGGACGGAGCTGGGCACACACCCTATGGAGCCGTTTGCTGGGAAGGTGTGTACAGGACACAGCCATTCAGAATTTGGCTCTTGATGTCTGTATTCTAAAACTGACTTATTAATTCCTAGCCAGACAGACCCTCACCCTACACTATGCCACACCATCCATCCAACCCCAGCCCTTCCTACTGACACTACCAACCCCACACTGCGCCATGATGTCCAGCTCCCCCCCCCAACCTGCCCCACTCACCCACCATGGCGCCCCCGCTTACTAACAGGGTCCACTCCCCACCCCCCTCTTTCCACCTCAGTCTCGGCTGGTTAAACTGTACTGGGGGCTCCCTGCCATGGGCCAGCCTGTCCTCAACCCACCAGGGGTGATGGCAGAGGCCCCAGAGTCACGAGACCCCTTTCATCTCCGAAGGCTAGATGAGGAACGAGGGGTGGGCAGGGGGTCTACAGGACAGAGGAGCTGGGGTAGATGTTGGGGGCGGGGGGATCCAGGACAGTGGTTTTTACCCTATGGTACGTGGCTCCCTGGGGGTCTGCCGAGCACGTCTGAGATGTCCACCGCGGTCTGCACCTCCATTTGAAATGCTTGGGGGGGCCGCGAATGAAAAAGGTTGAAAACCACTGGGTTGCAGGACAGGATGTTAGAGATCAGCGTACGTGTTAGGAGGGGCAGAGGCAGGACTGGGGGCTGAGGAGGTATTGGGGGGCTGAGGACTAAGCGAGGGATGGTGGGGGCTAGACAAGGGGAGCATGGGAGGTATTTCGGGATGAAGGCTAGAGGTGGGATGGTGGGGGCTAGAAGAGGAGTGGGAAGTATTTGGGGGACTAGAAGAGGGGGGAGGATGGGAGGGATTTGGAGGAGGGGAGCTAGAAGAGGAAGGGGTGGAGGGTATTTGCAGGGTGAGGCTAGACAAGGGGGGGATTTGGGGGGCAGGGCCTAAGAAGGAGGGGGTGGGAGGTATTTGGGGGCAGGAGCTAGAAGATGGGGGAGAAATTGTGGGGAGAGGAGCTAGAAGACAAGGAGGATGGGAGGTATTCGGGGAGAAGGGTCTAGATGAGGAGGGGGAGCTATTGGGGGCAAGGGGCAAGAAGAGGGGCCAAGATGGGAGATATCTGGGGGGCAGGCGGCTAGAAGAGGAAGAGGGTGGAAGGTATTTGGGGGAGGGGCTGGAAGGGTGGGAGGTATTTGGGGCTGGGAGGCTAGACGAGGAAGGCAGGGGCTAGAAGGGGGACACGGGGGATAGGAGGGGTGGGAGGTATTTGGGGGTAGGGTAAAAGAGGGGAAATGGGAGATATTTGGGGGCAGGGTAGAAAAGGGAGGAGGTATTTGGGGGCAAGGGTAGAAGGGGGGTGGGAGGCATTTGGGGAGGGGGCAGGGGCTATTGGGGGCGGTGTGTAGAGGGGGGGTATTGGGGGCGGGGGCTAGACGAGCTGGTGGGAGATATTTGGGGAGGAGGCAGGGGGTAAAAGGGGGTGGGAGGCATTTGGGGAGGGGGAGGGGGCTATTTGGGGAGGGTGTAGAAGGGAGGTTGGGAGGCATTTGGGGAGGGGGCAGGGGCTATTTGGGGAGGGTGTAGAAGGGGGGTTAGGAGGCATTTGGGGAGGGGGCGGGGGGTATTTGGGGTGGGGTGTAGAAGGGGGGGAGGGAGGCATTTGCAGAGTAGAAGGGGGGAGGGAGGGTGGGGTGTAGACGGGGGAGGGAGGCGTTTGCAGAGGGGGGCAGGGGCTATTTGGGGGTGGGGTGTAGAAGGGGGAGGGAGGCGTTTTGCAGAGGGGGGGGGGGTGTTTGGGGGTGGGGTGTAGAAGGGGGGTAGGAGGCATTTGCAGAGGGGGGGCGGGGGTGTTTGGGAAGTAGAAGGGGGGGAGGGAGGCATTTGAGGTGGGGGCGGGGGTATTTGGGGGTGGGATGTAGAAGGGGGGAGGGAGGCATTTGGGGAGGGGGCGGGGGTATTTGGGGTGGGAGGTAGAAGGGGGGAGGGAGGCGTTTGCAGAGGGGGGCGGGGGGTATTGGGGGGTGGGGTTTAGAAGGGGGGGAGGGAGGCATTTGAGGTGGGGGCGGGGGGTGTTTGGGGAGAGGTAGAAGGGGGAGGGAGGCGTTTGCAGAGGGGGGCGGGGGGTTTTTGGGGGTGGGGAGTCGAAGGGGGGTAGGAGCAATTTGCAGTGGGGGGGCGGGGTGTGTGTGGGAAGTAGAAGAGGGGGGAGGGAGGCATTTGAGGTGGGGGCGGGGGTATTTGGGGGTGGGATGTAGAAGGGGGGAGGGAGGCATTTGAGGTGGGGGCGGGGCTATTTGGGGAGGGTGTAGAAGGGGGGAGGGAGGTGTTTGCAGAGGGGGCGGGGGGTGTTTGGGGGTGGGCTGTAGAAGGGGGGGTAGGAGGCATTTGCAGAGGGGGGGCGGGGGGTGTTTGGGAAGTAGAAGAGGGGGGAGGGAGGCATTTGAGGTGGGGGCGGGGGCTATTTGGGGAGAGTGTAGAAGGGGGGAGGGAGGCGTTTGCAGAGGGGGGCGGGGGGTGTTTGGGGGTGGGGTGTAGAAGGGGGGATTGGGAGGCATTTGGGGAGGGGGCGGGGGTAGAAGAGGGGGAGCTCGGGGGATATTTGGGGAGCTCAGGGCCCCCCCCGCCGCCCCCTTTACCCGCTCGCGCTCCGGGCTGCGCCACGTGCTGCTCAAGAGCCGCCACGCGAACGCCTCAGGGCCACGTGACCCCGCCCGCGAAGCTCCGCCCCTCCCGACACGGCCAATAGGAAGCGAAGAGAGAGCCCTGACCAATCGGAGCGCAAGTAAAATCCCCCCCCACCCCCCGTGCAGTGTCCAGCCCCCCCGGGTGCTGCAGGGACCAGACCTCCCCCATCCCGGGTGCAGCGGAGGGGGGGCAGCCACACCGGCTCCGGGGGCACTTTGCGCAGCCACTGCTGTGATGAGCTGGCGAGTCTCAGCCTTGAGGGCCAGGTGCCCCTGCTGCCACCCCCCTCCCAGCCCCCCAGCTTGTCTAGGGGGCGCCTCCCTTTACCCCCCCCCCCGCCTCCCTTAGAACCACGTTGTGCCCCGGAGGCCTGGGGCCGCGGAGCCGCTGGCAGTGGTTCTGTAGGGGGCCCCTCGCACCAGCCTCAGTCCATCCTTCCTGGGGACGGGGACCCTGATTTCCAGCCTTCCCTGGGGGGACCTCCCCGAATGGGCTCTCTGCTGCGGAGCCCCAAGCCCCTCCCACTCCCCACCAGCGGGGATGGGAGTGGGGTGAATGCCCCCGAGGCAGTCACATCCCCCCCCCTGCCAGCTACATGCTGGGAATCCAGGCTGGGAGGCAGGGGGGCTGCCGGCCGTGGGGTTCCCTGCAGCCTGGTGCCATTCACAAGGAGAACCACGACGGTCTGACACCCCAACCCCAGTACGAGCTCCCGCCCTGCCCCCCCCATGCCTACTGCCTCTTGAGCAGCCCCCCCTGCGGTGTCCCCAGTACCTCCCCCCGGCTGTGTCCCCTCCCCCGCAGCTTCCCAGCCCCCCAGCTCCCACCCCTGTGACATCCCCCTCGCTACACTGTCTCCCTGCAGCTTGCCCCATTCCCTCCCTGATCCCAGCTTCACCCCCTGACATCTCTCCAACCCCACCTCCCCCCATCACAGCCCTTGTCCCCCTCTAGTGCCCCGGCCCCTGCTCCCCGTGGGGGGCTTGAGAGGCCCCCACTCCCCGGCCGCTCCACTCCCCAGAATGGGAAGCTGCTGGTGTTGAGGAAGGTGGGCCTGGGCTGGGCCAGCTGCTTGGCCAGGTCCTGGTGAAAGAGAG
Source organism: Mauremys mutica (assembly GCF_020497125.1). Lineage (NCBI taxonomy): Eukaryota > Metazoa > Chordata > Testudines > Geoemydidae > Mauremys > Mauremys mutica. Next base: position 107,385 of record NW_025423316.1, on the reverse strand, counting down.
AAGAGCAGGCAAGGCTGAGAGGCCCCTCCCTTGTCCCGGGGGGGGGGACAGGGGGTCCCACAATTTGGCCAGTGTCACCCTCCCACATACAGAGGAGACATCAGCTCCCAGCAGCCGTGCTCCATCTCCAGCCCCGCAGGGATGAGACCACAATCCACCAGTGCCCCCCACCCCGCCACCGCCAGCAGTCAAGCCAGGGAATCAGCCCCTTCTCCCCTGCGAGGGCTGCAGGACTCCCTGCCCCTGCAGCACCAGCCTCCCCACCATGCACCCCAGAGTGGGGTCGGATAAGGGTGGATTTATTCTTTCCATTCCTCAGATCTAGCCCTCAGTCCTGGTCTGCCCATACGTGATCCAGGGTCTGGAGCAGTTGGCTGCTTACCCAGGGCTACCAAGGAGCCGCCAGGAGAAGGGACTAGATTCTCCAAGGCTCTGCATCCATTCACACTGGTACCCGTCTCACACATGGGGAAACTGAGGCACCAGGGAGGGCGATATGGGCTGTGCCAGGTCAGATTGGGAGTCTGTGGGAGAGCCAGGAATAGAACCCAGGAGTCCGTGGGCAGCTTGGGACTCCTCCATTTGGGGAGGCTGGGCGCTCCCGGACTGTGGCCCTGCCCCAAGGCTCGCTCCCGCTCAGCATCCCCTGGGCCCTTATACCCACCGCCCATGCCTGGCTCCCAGCCTCCCCTGCTCTAACCGCTAGACCCAGCAGGGCTGGAACAATCTTTATAGTGGGAGGTGCTGAGAGCCAGTGAACAAAACTGTAAACCCCGTACAGGATGGAAACCACTTCAAGCCAGGGGGTGCACCACGACTGGCCCTCACTCCCTTCCCAGAGCTAGCGGTGGGACCCGGATACCCTGGCTCCCAACCCCCACACTAACCACTAGACACCACTGCCCTCCCAGAGCTGGGGATAAGAACCAGGAGTCCTGGCTCCCAGCCCGGCTGTGGGTGGAGCAGGACGTACTGGCCATGGGCTCAGCTGGGCATCGCTTACCATCAGGTTGGAGGGGACGAGTCATGGACGGCGCGTACTATGGGCTGGGGCAGGCTGTGTCTCCCCAAACAGCCCAGTGTAGCCCTGCCCATGCTCTGCCCAGAAGGCCCCCTCCTGCTCGCCCTTCCCCCTTGGCCCCAGCCCAGGCCAGCTGGCTGCTACTCCTCAGGGCAGCGTGCTGGGGCTGGGACTAGGGTGGCCATGGCCAGCCTGTGGCCGGGACTTGAGGAGGCTGGGGGGCACCTGGGGATGCCCACCAAGTGCTTGCGAAGGAAGGGCTGGGGTGGGGGCTGTGTGCTGCCTGCCCGGCACTCGGGAGCTGGGGGGGCCGTGCACTGTCCGACCACCCAGCGTTTGGGGACTGGGGGTCACGGGTGGAGCGGGGGCATGTGTCCCCCACCGAGCATGCAACGGGAAGCCACAGGGGGGCGCTCTGGGCTCCGGTGGGGGAAGGGGGCCAGGAGGGGCAGGGCCGGCTGGGGGGATTGGATGCTCCATAAAGCAACCAATGGATCAGATCAATGGGCCAATCTAACCTGTATCGCCCCCCCCCCCAACATCAGATTAATTGGGCCATCTAGCCTGGTATCCCCCTCCCCACAAGAATATCAATGGGCCCATTTAGCCTGGAATACCCCACCCTACATGAGCTCAATGGGCCCATCTAACCTTGTTATCCCCACCTCATATCAGAGCAATGGGCCCATCTAATCTGATATCCCCCACCCCACAATAATATCAATGGGCCCATGTAGCCTGGTATCCCCCTCCCCACAACAATATCAATGGGCCCATCTAGCCTCGTATACCCCCCCCATTAAATCAATGGGCCCATCTAATCTGATACCCCCCACCCCACAATATCAATGGGCCCATGTAGCCTGGTATCCCTCTCCCCACAACAATATCAATGGGCCCATCTAGCCTCGTATCCCCCACTCCCCATCAAATCAACGGGCCTATCTAGCCTGGTATCTCCCTCCCCACATCGGATCAATGGGTCCATCTAGCCTGGTATCCCCCTCTCAAACATTAGATCAAGGTGGTCTGTGGGATGCACCCTTAAACAGCTGAAGTTGGTTAACATAATCAAGTTTTTGCTCGTTTGTTTTACATGTATCTTGTTTTTAGTAACCCACATGTAATACACAGATTAACTTAGTTCATCCCCAGTGTAATAGGGACCAAGTCTTCTATAACACAAGCTCTGCGTCTGGTCTGGTTTTTCCAGGTCTTTAGCACACATATGCCTGCTTTCGATCCTTTCGCAGTTGTTGCGCAGACAGTCCTTTTTGCAGAATTCATGCAAGTGCATTACTAACTATTGTAGAAGAAACGTAGTGCTTGACTGCTAAGAAGCACTGCAAGTCTGTAATGTTATATCCTTGGGGGGCAGCCGGTTTAGGAAGAAATCACTTGAGGCCAGACAGCAGACAGCTAACAAAACCACCATTTTATTTACAGACACAGAGAGCTCACTCAGCCGGCTGAAGCTGGCTGAGCTAACCCATAATAATCTAACTCAGTTGCCATAGCAACAAAAACCATGACAACCAAATACACACCATGTAAGAAAGCATATTGCTCTCCCCAGCTGAGCTCTCTCTTTCAGTAACAGAAGGGGCTGTGTCTGAGGCTGGGAGCCCAGTGCGGAGGCTGCTCCAGCATGGCCGGCAGCAGGGCAGTGCAGTGGGACCGGGGGTAGCATGGGGAGTGGGTGGCCCCTGTATAGAGAGGAAGTGTGGGCTGGAGGCATGGTCAAGATGGACACTGTCCTGATGGGAGAAGCAGGGGCCTATCTGCCTGGTTTGCCCTCTGCCCTGAGTCCCTGAGCTCCCTCACAGACCTGAGAGGGGGCTGCCCAAGGCTGTAGTGGGCCAGGGTGGACAAGTATCCCAGACAGTGAAAAGAAGAGCAGCCTCTCCTGCAGGGTCGGTGAAACTGAGGCAGGGAGTGGCTGGGCCCAGGGAGCTGAAAGAGGAGCTTGGGGCCTAGCTCTGGTGCAGATCTTGCAGCCCAGGCTACGCCCTGAGCGTGAGGGGACAGTCGCAGCTTGGGGTGGGTGGATCTGGTGGTTCAGATCTGGGGTCTGAGGTTGGAGGAATGGCTGGAGTTAGGGATCAGAAGTCTGTTTGGGTTTGGGGTGCAGGAGTGGAGCTGCGTCTTTGGGATGTATCGCATGTGGGGTAAAGAACTGGGTATTTGGGGACAGTCTTACTGTTGGGAGGGGTCTGTCCAGCTGTGGCACTGGGAGTCGGAGGTGGAGTAGTTGAGGGAATGGTTTGATGTTGACATTTTAGGCTGCGGGTAGGAGCTGGGGTTTGGGCTGCACTCCTGGCATTGCACCAGAGGGTCTTGTGTTTTTGTCTGAAAACCTGCTCCTCCTTTCACCTTTCCCTTTCAGATCTTCCTCGCTCAGCTTGTACACCTGGAAAAACAATCTGAGTCCCAAGAATTCCACTTGGGTGTCTGCAGGGCAAGGTGGGCCCTGAAATCCAGCAGCTGGGAGGCCACTTGCCGTGGTTTGTAGCCTCCCTCCCCTGCCTTCTTCTAGGAGGCAGCAGAGAGCACCTGACACTGCTGCAACGGGAGAGCGAAGCCGCCCAGGCCGAGGAGGAACGGCAAGGCAAGGAGTTGATGATAGATGCCTGGAGCCCTTGTCTCTCAGGTTTGCCTGCGGTCACAGTGCCTGAGTGACATGGTAAACCCACGGCTCGTTCTGCCAGCTGCAGTGTGGAAACCAGCCGCCGTGGAGCCCACGCAGAGTGCAGGGTCAGGCACGTGCAGGTAACACGATGGCCTTAAGGTGGAAAAGGCTGCTGTGAGGGAGAATGTCAGTCTGCCTACTGGCCCAGAAAGACCCTGCCTAAAGGCTGGGTAGATAGATCCATGGCCCAGTTCCTTTCTAGCACCTTGGGGAGAAAGGAGAGAAGATGTGGGCTGGAGAGATGAGGATTTTGGCTCAGGCCCAGTTGATGAGAAAAGCCCCTCCTGTAAGCAACGTCCCGCTTCCCCCACCCTGATTCCTCCTCCGTCCTGGCCTAAATGAACTTCCTATCGCCAACAGAAAGAGATCCTGTCCTCTAGTAAAGAGGTCCCCACCTCTTGGAGGCACATTTATGGTTCTCTGCCATTTCCAAGCCACCCTCTTCCTGTCATGGCAGAAACAGACGAAAGACAAGAGGCAGGAGATCATCTGGGAGAGGGAAGAGCTGCCTGGGTTCGTGGCAGGATTTGGGCCGGAGAAGTTCCTGCTGGAAGAGCTAGCCGGAGCCAGAGCCACTGTGAAGAGAAGGGATGAGGGTGACTCCAAACTCTCCTGGGAGATTTCCCTGTCCAACGAGAGGGGTGGAGAGAAGGGGCAGTAGCCACTGACCCAATCCCTGAGGGTCAGACTGTTTTATTGCCATGTGTGGCAAATTACCTGCCCCTCTGCTTGTTAGCTCAGTCCGTCCTAGCTTCAGAGGCACAGGCTAGGCACAAGGGAAAAAAAACCCTTCTCAATCTCACAAGGCCGGGCTGATTCCTTCTCAGCCAGCCTCCTAGTTCTAGTTTCTTTCCCCCCCCTGGGGAGAATGCCCTCCGTCCTGCAGCGAGTCTCAGAGTTCAGCTGTCCCTCCTTGCTGGCAGCTGCCCTGCTTCTCTCGTCCTCCTTCCCCCCTGGCTTCCTTGTCAGGGAGGGTTTAAAAAGGTCTCTAGCAACTGGGGCCGGCTGAACCTGATTAGTTTCTTCCCAACCCCTGCCCCAGCTGAACCTTATTTTGCTGGCTAAGCCTTCCTGGCTAATTGTTACCCCTCTCCAGGTAGCTAATTGGCCTGAATTTGCCACATATCCCCCCCCCCCCCGCTCAACACTACGGGGTTGGGCCACTTGGGTCGGAAAACAATGTACCCTCGACAGGCCATCCGCATTGCCATGTTGAGACCCGGACCGGTGCCGAACCGTGAAGTGGAAGGGCTGAAGCGACAGGAACCATCTCGTCACTCGCGCGTTCTTGTCCTTGTTCTGGTGCATCCATTGCAACGGGGCATGGTCCATGACCAGGGCAAATCTCCGTCCCAGTAAATAATAGCGGAGGCTTTCTACGGCCCACTTTACCGCCAGACATTCCTTCTCCACGATGGCGTACTTCCGTTCTCTAGGCAGGAGCTTTCTACTGAGGTAGAGGACGGGGTGTTCGTCGTCTCCGACCATTTGGGAAAGCACTGCCCCCAGGCCTACTTCCGAGGCGTCCGTCTGTAGGACGAACTCCTGCCCCCAGTCTGGGGCTACTAGGACAGGGTCCGTGCAGAGGGCCGTTCGTAGATCCACAAAAGCGGCTTCGGCCGCAGCAGACCATTTCACTATGTCCGGGCCCCGAGCCCTGGTCAGGTCCGTTAAGGGGCATGCCCTGGTGGCAAAGTGGGGAATGAACCGCCTATAGTACCCCACGAGTCCCAGGAACGCTTGGACCTGCTTCTTCCGCAGTGGCCGGGGCCACTTCAATATGGCGTCTAGCTTGTTGAGCTGGGGCCTCACCACGCCCCTCCCCACTACATACCCCAGGTATTTGGCTTCAGCTAACCCGATCGAACACTTGGAGGGGTTCGCGGTCAGCCCGGCCCTTCTCAGGGTATCTAATACTGCCTCTACCTTTCCGAGATGCGTCTCCCAGTCGGGGCTATATATGATGACATCATCAAGATAGGCAGCAGCGTACTCCCTATGGGTCCGTAACAGCTTATCCATTAGCCGCTGGAAGGTAGCGGGGGCCCCATGTAATCCAAAGGGAAAACGGTGTATTGATATAGTCCTTCCGGGGTTGCAAAGGCCGTCTTCTCCTTGTCGGTCTTCGCCAGGGGGATCTGCCAATAGCCCTTGGTAAGGTCCAGGGTAGACATGAACCGGGCCTTTCCTAATCTGTCGATCAGTTCGTCGATCCTGGGTAAGGGGTAGGCGTCAAACCGGGATACCTCGTTCAGCTTGCGGAAGTCGTTGCAGAACCTCATACTGCCGTCTGGCTTTGGCACCAGAACCACGGGACTGGACCACTGGCTATGAGACTCTTCAATAACCCCTAGGGCCAGCATCTTCCTGACCTCTTTCCGAATTTCCTCTCTTTTGGCCTCCGGGATCCGGTATGGCTTGACGTGCACCTTCACCCCGGGCTCTGTGAAGATGTGATGGTGCACTTCCGTAGTTCGACCGGGCTTCTCCGAGAACACGTCTTGGTTGCGTTCGACCAGGCTGACCGCCTCGGATCGCTGTTCTGGGGTCAGCTCCAGGGATATTCCCACCTGGTTGGGCCGATCGTCTTTAGGGGGTGGCGCCCCCAACCCCGTTACCAGGGTTTCTCTATCCTGCCAGGGTTTCAGCAGATTTATGTGATAGATCTGCTCCAGCTTCCGGCGACCTGGCTGCCGGACCTTGTAGTTAACTTCCCCTACCGCCTCAATTACCTCATAGGGTCCCTGCCATCTGGCCAGGAGCTTGCTCTCTGCCGTGGGTAGGAGCACCATCACCCGGTCCCCCACCTGGAACTTCCGGGCCTTTGCTTGACGGTTGTAGTAGGTCCGTTGTGCCCCTTGGGCCTTCTCCATGTGTTCGCGTACTAGGGGGGTGACCCTGGCGATTCGGTCTCTCATTTGTAGCACATGTTCCACAATGTTTCTCCCCGGGTTTGGCTGCTCTTCCCAGTCTTCTTTAGCCAGGTCCAGTATGCCCCTGGGGTGCCGACCATATAACAGCTCGAAGGGGGAGAATCCCGTGGAGGCCTGAGGTACTTCCCGGACGGCAAACAGCACGTATGGTAGCAGGGTGTCCCAGTCTTTTCCATCGCAGCTGATCACCTTCCGCAACATGTTTTTCAATGTCTTGTTAAAGCGCTCAACGAGGCCATCGGTCTGGGGGTGGTAGACCGACGTTCGGAGGGTCCGTATGTGGAGCAGGTCACACAAGTCCTTCATCAGCTTGGAAACAAAGGGGGTCCCTTGGTCTGTCAGGATCTCCCTAGGTATCCCTACTCTGGAGAATATCTGGACTAATTCTTTGGCTATGGACTTGGACAAGGTATTCCGCAGGGGGATGGCCTCGGGGTATCGGGTGGCATAATCCAATACTACTAGGATGTACCGATGGCCCCGGGCTGACTTTTCTAGTGGCCCCACTATGTCCATAGCTATACGCTCGAACGGGATCTCAATGATTGGTAGAGGGACCAGAGGGGCCCGCAAGCATGGTCGGGGCCCATGTAGTTGGCACTCCGGACAGGAGGAACAATACTGCCGGACGGCTGCATAAATGCCAGGCCAAAAAAACCTCTGTAGAACCCGGTCGAGGGTCTTATCCATCCCTAGATGGGCCCCGAACAGATGACTGTGGGCGAGGTCCATTACCGCCCTTTGATGCTTCCGGGGGCCAAGAGTTGTTCGATGACTCGCTCTTGGACCCGGACTACTCTATACAGCAAATCCTTTTTAATCATGTAATACGGTCCTGGTCCCTTAGCTCTTCCCTCCACCGGGACCCCGTTCACCTCGACTACTTCTTTAAAAATGTTATGGTATAGGGGATCATTGGCCTGATCCTGACCAAAAGTCCCACGTGCGGCCCCTATGGGCCCCATTTCGGGGGGGTCCTCCTCCCCCTCTCCCTCAGAGATAGCCTTCGGGGAACCCGGCCCAACAAATGGGCTGGAGTCGGCGGGCCTGGCCCCGCTGTCAGCTGCGCCCCTTCTTTCCCCCACCAATGTAGGCGTCAGGTACCGGGTCAGGATCCTCGTCCCCCTCCTTTTGTCGGCCCTCCGTTCCCTCCGAGGTTTCCTGGGCTTCCCCGGTGGGGAGAACACGTCCTGGCCAAACTCGTGGAAAGCGGGGAGAGGGTCCCCCATCTGGGCCGCCCCTGGGCCCCCAGGGTTCTCCCCCCCTTCCTCCTCTTTCCCGGGGAGTAGGCCATCAAATCCCGGGAAGTCCCGTCCGATAAGGACAGGGTAAGGGAGTTTCGGAACGACTCCTACCGTCACCTCGGTGGGGTTTCCGAGCACCTCAATGCGTACAGGGACGGTCGGGTAGTAGCCGACATCCCCATGTACACAGGATATTCCCGAGCACGGGGCCTGGGATAGTTGGCCCGGCTTGACCAGCTTCCCAGAGACCAGCGTAATCGCACTGCCTGAGTCTATTAATGCTGTGGTCCCTATCCCGTTCAGCTTAACGGGCCGAGTGTATCTATGAGGGACCATCGTGTCCCCGACCAGACTGATTAGCCCGCACGGTCCCCCTATTTCCCCTAGTTCGCACTGCATAGGCTCCCCAAGGTTAGGGCATTGGGCAGCAATGTGCCCTAGTTCACCACAGGCATAACATCGGTATCCCCCCTTGGGCAGCCCCCTATTTTTCGGGCTGCCGGGACACATTCCCGGAGCCCTTCTTCCCCAGTCCTCCAGTCTTTCCGGACCTGCCAGTGGTTCCTTCACCTCCTGCCTCCCCTCCATTTTCCGGCCCGGGGCTAGGGCGAACGGGGGCCTCGGCGTAGAGGCTGGCCTCTGATATTGGCGCCTCCCTCCCCCGGGGGTCTGAGATAGTTCTTGGGCTGCCAAGTGTCTCTCCACGAGAGCAACCAGATCATCATAAGAGGAGGGGTCGTTTTGGCAGACCCACCCGCGTATGTCCGGCGGCAACCCTCTCATGTATCTGTCCAATACCAGTAGTTCTAATACCTTCTCCGGACCATGGGCCTCGGGGCGGAGCCACTTCCGAGCAAGGTGTATCAGATCGAATAGCTGGGACCTCGGGGGTTTGTCCTCCCGGTACTTCCACTCGTGGAAGCGCTGGGCCCTTATGGCAGGCGTCAGGCCTGCCCTCGCCAGGATCTCCGCCTTCAGCCGAGAGTAATCCATGGCTGCTTCCGCAGGCATGTCAAAGTAGGCTTTCTGGGCCTCCCCGCATAGAAATGGAGCCAGCAGACCGGCCCACTGGTCCTGTGGCCAGGCCTCCCGCCCGGCCGTCCTCTCGAACGCGAGGAGATATGCCTCTACATCGTCCTCTGGTATCATCTTCTGCAAGTAGTTGCTTGCCCGTAGCGGTCGGGTCCCCTGGGCCCCCTGCGTCATCGTGGTCAGGGCCTTCAACTGATTCACTACCTCGGTCAGGTTTGCTCGATCTTGGGCTGCCTGGCTCATCAACAGCTGGTTGGTCTCCTGTTGCACCCGTACGGACTCCCGCTGGGCAGCCACCTGCACTCTGGTGGCCTCTTGTTGGGCCGCAGTGGCCTGCATCAGTGCCTTCAGCACATCCTCCATTTTAGAAGAAAAAAAAATTTTTTTTGTTTTTTGTTTTTTTTTGTGGTCTTCACCCTGCCCAGTTACGGCTTGCCATGGAGCCTCACTCACTGGGCGATCCCACCCCTGACACCACGTGTGGCAAATTACCTGCCCCTCTGCTTGTTAGCTCAGTCCGTCCTAGCTTCAGAGGCACAGGCTAGGCACAAGGGAAAAAAAACCCTTCTCAATCTCACAAGGCCGGGCTGATTCCTTCTCAGCCAGCCTCCTAGTTCTAGTTTCTTTTCCCCCCCTGGGGAGAATGCCCTCCGTCCTGCAGCGAGTCTCAGAGTTCAGCTGTCCCTCCTTGCTGGCAGCTGCCCTGCTTCTCTCGTCCTCCTTCCCCCCTGGCTTCCTTGTCAGGGAGGGTTTAAAAAGGTCTCTAGCAACTGGGGCCGGCTGAACCTGATTAGTTTCTTCCCAACCCCTGCCCCAGCTGAACCTTATTTTGCTGGCTAAGCCTTCCTGGCTAATTGTTACCCCTCTCCAGGTAGCTAATTGGCCTGAATTTGCCACACCATGATAATATGCAGCATTTCTATGGGAGCTTCTCAGCCCTAGTCCCCAAAGCATTTCACAAGGTGGGCTCAGAGGCATTATCCCTACGTTACAAAGCGGGAAAGCAAAGTTACTGTCACTCACTCAGCATGACAGTCCTTGTTGTCCAGTCAGGCAGCCAGATTGGACTCCATGGGGAAGGAATGTCCTCGTTTCCTCATGATACTTCGGTGCCACGTGGTAAAGGACAATTGTTTCCAATCTAATCCTGGCATCCTTTGGGGCTGAAAGCAATGCTACTGAAGCAGGGAGCGGTGTTCTATGAACAATTTGATGTAGGCCATAGCTCTCCATAGCTTTCTTCTCTGGGGTGAAAACCAACAGCTGGGTGCCTGCTATTTCGATCGCAGTTCTTGCCAAATCCTTCACCGTGCTAAAAGTACACTTCCCTGGAGTAGAATCATGTAGCAAACCACCCAAAATCTCAGCAGCGCTAGGCAGGAATAGCATCTGCAAACATGGCCAGTTTATTCCTTTAAACTGGTGGCACAGGTGCCAGTTAGGAACCAGACCTAAGCCTAGGTCACAGTCTCCGTTAGCTACCTGAGATGGGGGTTCTAAGCAAAAATAGTTATTTATTTTCCTGCAGCTCTCTCAGCTTCAACACTGGTTGTATTTCACACACCTTTGCAGTTCCTGCTGAGGGGTGACCGTGACATCACCAAAACCACCCTTTTCTTCCCTCCACGTTGCCATAGTTAGGGACAGCATTTCCCAAACCACCGGATTAGCTCGGAGATGACTTCAGGAGTAACCTCCTGTAGAGCTGAGACATACCAGGCTACAATCCAGACTAATGAGCAGCTCTATTACCCCTGCCCTGAAATCCTGGGTGCCTTACGATGCCTTGCTGAAGTAACTTCCACCTGGGCCACTCCCAAAGAGCCTTCCAGCAGGCAAGCCACACCCTGAGTCTCTGAGTGTAACTGCAGCCCACCAGCCACACTGGGGTTACACTCTGTCTCTCCCCAGCCCTGGTTCTACTACACGGTGACCCCCCAATACACCCCCAGTCCCAGACATGCAGCTCCTGGACAGTACAGGATCTCTGAAGGCCAATAAACCTTTAGGAGAATAATATGTACGATTATTTCAAATAGTTATTCAGAAACATCAGTTTAAACACACTGGCTTAGAAAGAGTTAGAGAGATTTTATATGCGTACAGGCATAACATAAACGAGAAATAACAATTATAATTGGCTACAAGAAAAACAAAGATAAAATGCTTACTAATGCATACTTAAGAAATTATCTTGGTTTCAAAGCCAATTTTTCTAAACACATGCTTCAGTAGTCTTCCTGACCCAACTCCCTAGGGCAGGACCTCTCCATAAAAGTTACCCAGTTGTGTCATTTTGTCTTCTCAGGTGTGGAGAATGCAATAGGCAGGAAGAGATGTGTTTTGTGGCTGTCTGCCCCTTCTGTCCCTGGGGGAACCTGGTGACTAACAATTGCTTTGCAGTGGGAAGAAAAGCTTAAATGTGATGCCCCAAATTCGTTTGGGCTACAGAACAGTGACTGAGGTCATGTCAGGTCTTGAGGAAATCTACTAAATTAACCTGCCTGCTATATAGGGGCTATTTTCTTTAATTTTAAAAATAATTATAATTTTCCATCAAGACAGCTAATACAAGTTAGCTAACTCCATGGAACAGCCTAGTGGACTCAAGACCCAGAGAGATTTAACGTCCTCCCTCCATCACTCCTCAGCTGCAGGGAGAGGGGTCACTGCACACCCAACTTACATGCATCTGGAACTCCCATACCCAGACACCCCCACCAAGCCTCACCCTGCACACCCAGAACCCCCCTGGCCCTCCATACCCAAACCCCATCCCATTGAACCTCAACCCCTGCATCTGGAGCTCCCCTGCCCCCAGATCCCAACCCCTGCACCCAGAACACCCCCCCTGAGCTCCCTGCACCACTGAGTCCCCACATCCACACCCCCATCCCACTGACCCCCAACTAACTGCACCCATACCCCCACCAAGCCCCACTCCCCCAGCACCCAGACCCCCCTGCTGAGACCCCCACACCCAGTCCCTTCCACTGAGCTCCAACCACTTTCATCTGGAAGCACTTGCAGAGTCCCATTACTGGAATCCCCCCCAACAAGTCTCTGTGCATCCAGATCCCCCCCCACATCTACACCCCCCCACATAGCTGCCTGCACCCAGATTGTCCCACACAGAATCCTCTCACCCCACAACTGGATCCCCCCACACTGAGCCCTCCACACTTGGTTCCTACTGGTTGAGCCTGCCTGCCCCACACCTGGTGGGCCCCAGGGTGTTTCTGGGGCAGGCCTTGTGCTGTGTCAGGGTTGGGTGCAGCCTCCTCACTGATTCCATGTCCCAGGGGTGGAGGGTGGGGTGGAGGGGTGGCCGCACTACCGAAGCAAAAAAAAATAAAAAAACCAAACCCCAGAGAAAACAGCAGCCACAGGGAGCTTGTGGAGGTCGGTGAAGGGCAGCACCTGCCCGCTCCCTCCGCCCGTGGGCAGCCAGGCGCTGTAGCCCACTCACAGCCGGGCGAGAGGGGCTCCCCCCGGCCTTGGGGTGCCTCTCCTGGCCGGGCAGGCTCCGAGAGGGCCGACACAGGCAGCACTGGCTGGGGTCTGTGACCTCTGCTCCGGGCCGGCATTGCAGCGGGGCTCGGCACAGTGCAAACGGCACCGGGATCAGTGGGGCCTGCCCCTCCGCTGCCGGCCGGGCCGCCACAGAACCCTCCCTCCAGTTCCCGCCGGGCTGCCACAGAACCATCCCTGGCACCGCTGCTGGCCGAGCCGCCGCCTACAATTCCCCTCCCTCCTTCCGGTGCCCAGGGGCTGCAGGAGGTGGTGGCTCAGCCGCTCTTTTAAAGGCGGCTCGGCCAGGCTGGGCTCAGAGCAGCACGGGAGACGGAGGCCGGTGCAGGCAGCGGGGAGTGGCGCATCCCGGGGAGCTCGGCGGCACGATGAGTGGCGGGGATCGCTAGTTCTTGCCCCGCCCCCCGGGCCAGGGTGCGTGTCCCTGCAGGGCTGGGCTGGCCGCCCCAAGATTGGCCGGAATGCCTCCCCTTTCAATGTGCCGCCCCAGGCACGTGCTTTCTTGTCTGGTGCCTGGAGCCGGCCCTGGCTGCAGGGTGATCTCCCACCTGTGTAAAGCCAGTGGCTTGTGCTCCCCCTGCCAGGCTGGAGCCTGCCCTGTGTGGATTCTCTGATGGCTAAGAAGCTGTGAGGGCCTACTGAACTTTTCCCCACACTCAACACACATGTTATTTCTCTCTCCCCTGGGGATTCTCGGCTGGGTCGTGGTTTCCTTGAAGCCTCTCTGAGTTCCCCTACAATTAACAGATTTTCCACCTTTCTGTGTTGGCTGGATTCCCTGCTGAGTCTCTGGCCTCTGTTGACTCTCACAGGCTTTTCCCTGCTCACATTTCCTGGACACGCCCCCTTTGTGTCTTTACAATAATGTCCCATGTGATTTGACTTGCTCATCATCTTCCTGCTGAGGCTTCTGCTCCAAGGTCTCGCTCACCCTCCCATCACCCGCTGGGACACAGAGAAAAAAAGTCAGAAACAGGAATGGAAAAGCAGAGAACAAATGGAAAGAACAGCTGGAGATGAAGACAAATGAGGGACTGAATTTCCCCAAACTCTTCCTCAAAGGGGAGGAGGGGATCAATTCTACATCCAGTGCCCTCTAAACACCCAGGGAGAAGGAAGTTCGGGGAGGACGCTACTGCCAGGAGACAGTCAGGATAGGTAGGAAGCCAAGAGCAATATCTGCCCTGAGGATATGACTATTGCTGCAGACAAGCCTGAACCAAGAGAGTTCACAAGGTCTTTGTTGGGAATCCCAGCTGTTTCCTTCTGGCACTGAGTTCATTTCATGATTCCTCACCTGTGTAGATGTCTCTCAGGCTCTCTCTTTCCTCTGAGCCCTGGAGATCTGGGGATAACAGCTCTGCCCAGCTGGGAGATATCAGGTTTGGAAACTGGAATCCCTGCCCACAGAAAAGAAGACAAGTGAGATCAGGTGAATTCATTTGTCACACACAAAAGAAGTTCTGTTATTTTAACCCCTTCTCATTTGAAAGCAGGAAAATCCTGGGGCCAGCTGCTCAAGGGTGCAGGAAACTCCTCTGAGGGATTTAACTTTGCCCAAGTCTACTGGGAACACTCACAATCCAAGGGGTTCCTAAAACCCAGAGCAGCTCACTGCATGTCCCAGAAAGGGAAGACTCAAGCCAGAGAGGACGGCCTCCAGGAACTGCTCCTTACTGAGAGAGAGAGGCCCAGAGGCACCACAGGAGTGGGAAAGGCACAAGGCCTGACAGCTGATGGAGGGGACACTCCTTTGTCTTTCCTTGCCCATATGTTTACATTCAATTTCTCAGATTAGAAGCTGATTTGGGCAGAGATTTTACTACAACCTAATCAAGGCTTTTAGGGTGCTACTGCAATACCAATCATTAATGAGAGAAGGTTTTGTAATCTGGACTGACCAGGATCTTGTGCACAGTGGACTGCTATGAAGCCAATTATAGCGTTATCATTATCACAGTGTGCTGTGCCAGTCCCAGGCATCCCAAAATCACTAATCTAGCCCCACCCCCATCATGAGATTCTTTTTAAAACAATAAACTCTGGGAAGAGGCTGCAGAGACCTGAGGTGAGAGTGGCTCTGGTGGGATGAAAGAGGCAGGATGGAGTTGGAGGGGCGGGGCTGCGAGAGGAGGTGGGGCCTAGGCCGGTGTCAGAACTTTAAGTGGGGGCCTAGGAAGAGTAGGGCAAAGGGGGCGTTGAAGTCTGGGAGGGAACCGGGTGGCACTGCAGGGACAGTACTGAGTGGTGTGCAGGGGGCATGTCAGTTGATTGGGCTGTGGGGGCCATATGGAAATGTGGGACAAATGGGCAAGAGCTGGGTGAGGCCTGATGGGAAGAAATGAAGTGGAGAGGAGGAGCCATGGTGTGATGACCCACAAGTGGCCAGCAGAACAGAGCTCCTCCTCTCTGCTGCACTTTCTGCCAGTTTTTCTCCTCTCCCCTTCACATCTCTGCTCACTCCCCTCTAGTTGACCATCCCTGTTTGCCATCCAGGTGCCCCCCCCAAACACACATACAGCCCTTTGTCCCTTGCTGTGTCTCCCAGCACGGTTGCTTATTCCACCTTGGCTCCCCGCAGTGCTGCTGCATTGTGACCGGGGGAAACCAAGAGTGATGGTTTGGGAGGATGTGGAGAGGGAGTGAGGGGTGCGTGTGGAGAGGAGGGGAATGTTTTGGGTGGAGAGGCTTGCTGGGAAGAACGAGGGGCGAACAGATGGTGCCTTGGGGGTCTAGGCAGCGCGCTTGTCGGCACTCGAAGGGCTCTTCATCCTCTGCTGCCTTGACTCCCGAGTGCATTGCGCTGGCAGTACTGTGGGGAACCCCGGTACATCACTGCCTCTGCACAGAAGCACTTGGCTCCTCTGGCTCTGCGCAGCATGGTGGGCCAGAAAGCAGAGGATGGGCTTCCCCTTTTCCTTCCCACCTAAGTCTCCCTGCTCAGTGTCAGATCCCTGCACCCCAGCTCACCCCTATAAATCTCCACACCCCTCATGCACCCCAAAGCTTCCTTCACTGGCCCTGCCCCCTGATCCCCTCGTTGCCACACATGGGCTTCTCCAGAGCCCACCCCCATGTTCCCTGCCTTCCCACGGGCTGTGTGAGGAGGAGAGCTAGTGAGTCAGGGAGCGAGGCTAGCAGCAGCCCAGAAAACAGAAGCAGTTGAAAGAACTTGTCCCAGTGTTGACAGCGCTGCAGCATTTAAAGCGTAGACATATCTTGACTCAAAGAGGGAGGGAACAAAGAGATGCACCCACACATCACCAAAGCTCAAATGCTTCCAGAGTGCCAAAACTCAGTGTCCCCTACACTGTCCCACATTCTGACAGCTCCAACTGGCCCCTCCTCCACTGTGGAAACCTCTAATTTCCCCCTCTGCCAACATCAGCTATACAATTAGGTTTTTGCCATACAAATATCTGCAGCACGTTGAAAATGTAGGGGCAGTGTAAATTCATTCAACACCACACACTGCACATTGTATTAGTCAGTCAGAAAACTCCATTTTTAGACTTACCAAAAGGTGCCATAGATGCTTGAGTTTGTGACACCAGAGAATCACAGAAACCAGGGACACTTGCAACATAATTTAGATCTAGTTGCTAGAGAGTAGGTGGGCTTTTCACATGCAGCTGCAATGTGGTTCTTTTCAAAACTAGAATAGGATTATTTAAGCAGTCGGCCGGGGCATTTTGACGTTAACCCTTTGGAAACAATGGCTAGATGATATAAACACTCAGTGACTTTCTCCTCTTATTCTGGTCCCCACTCTGGTTTCTCTCTCTCCCTTCTGATCTTGGCTTCCCTTTAACACTTTCCTATTCACTACATGAGATTTGCACAGCACTTTATCCACATACAAACTCTATCATTCCTAAGTATTGGTGATATGTTTCTTAGAGTCAGACGTTCCTCATCCTACCTTCAATCTTATGTCCCCCATCATAACTCTTTCCTTCTGCTTCTATGCTCCATGAGCACCTCACCCTCCAAACCCTTTGGTCGTCTCCATATCCTGTAGTGTTTTGTGCAACTTCAAGGCTCTACACTCTTTTCTCCAGTTCTTCACCCCATAGGTGCATTAAATATTTGTTGTGACAACCCAAAGTTCCTGTGAACCTCCCTTCCTGGCTTCCTAGAGGAAAACATACCATTTTAATCACTCCCTAGTTTATCTTTCCATAAACTAATCTTTCTTCTCTGATGAGTGCACTTTACATGACAGTTCTTACCATAAAATACTTCGGTGTCAGTGGCACTTCCAGTTTCCTGCTCTAAAATAAACCACGTTGCACACCACATTATTGGATTCTCAGCCTGTGGTCCATGGACCATTGGTATTGTATGGAGAGTTGGTTGGTCACATGGTGCTGGCCTTTCCTAGTCTCTAGCTATTAGATCAAATTAGAAACAGCTAAACAGCCAGCCAAATACATTCTTAATATTACACTTCCACATTACACAGGGATGTCAGGCAGTTATGAATGGGAAGTGGAGGGGATCCACATGCCAGTGACTGGGAAAGGAGATGTGCATGAGGCACTCTCTGTCAAGTTGTGGTCCACACAAAGACCTCAACTGAGGACCCCTGACTCATAGGGTGTCACTAATGTAATATATTGTACCCAGCAGTTCCCAGGATCTGTTAGGAAAATCTTCTCTTCATTAGCATGCAGGAGTGCCCTAGCGCAAATCACTACCAAAGCTAGCAGATGTCATTGTCCTTTGTTAATGTTTGTAAACTCTCCGAAGATATAAGGCACTTTCTAAATGCTAAGTGTTGTTATGTTATTGCCGGCAGACACACAAACCACTGACATTGGAGCCTTCCAGGGGGTTTCTCTACGGCCGGGAATTCGTAATAGATTGAATGCTAAGAATAAAGCTTTTAGTATGAAATAAGACTTACGTGTCTCTCACATCAGTAGCACATCCCCTTTCTGAATCCTTTCTAGAAGAACTGACAGAATAGGCACTCCGCTACCTTTCCCCCGCAGTATCTTCCTGATAATCAGGGATTATAATGTACTTATTTGCCCTGCAACAGTGAGCCATCACTCAGAGTTTAGGGCCTGATTTTCCATTGGTCTATGCCTTGTGTAGTTATTTACACTAGTGAAAAGCAGGTGTAAACCTCAACCACTCAGATCTGGTGGCATCTTAACCCCCCTTGCACGGGTATAAATGACTGCACAAGGCAGAGAGCAATGGCAAATCAGGCACTTAGTTAGTAGTCAGTGTTCACAGGAAGCTGACTGAGGCATCACTAGGTCATGTAGTGAAGAATCACCAGCACAGACAGGGTTCTCCTAGCTCCCCTAACTTCGTTCTAAGCAACAGGGACAACATTTTCCTGTAGTGGTTTATACCATTTACACCTAAATCCACATTTACGCAGCTAAACAGAAGTGGCTTCTTCAACTCTGAAAAACAGACCACTTATTTCAGTGCCTGACTGAAGAGCCTTGCATTTGAAAATGTTGTTATACAGGGCTGCAGTTTCATTGCAGTGTGTCGGAACCTGCAGTGGTGCCCTGTTCTCACCATCATCAAGGCTAGAATTCAAATTCAAGAACCTAGTGGCAGACTCCAACACTTCAAAAAGATCTCACAAAACTAAGTGATTGGTCAACAAAATGGCAAATGAAATTTAATGTGGATAAATGTAAAGTAATGCACATTGGAAAAAATAACTCCAACTATACATACAATATGATGGGGGCTAATTTAGCTACAACGAGTCAGGAAAGAGATCTTGGAGTTATCGTGGATAGTTCTCTGAAGATGTCCACGCAGTGTGCAGAGGCGGTCAAAAAAACAAACAGGATGTTAGGAATCATTAAAAAGGGGATAGAGAATAAGTCTGAGAATATATTATTGCCCTTATATAAATCCATGGTACGTCCACATCTCGAATACTGTGTACAGATGTGGTCTCCTCATCTCAAAAAAGATACTCTAGCACTAGAAAAGGTTCAGAAAAGGGCAACTAAAATGATTAGGGGTTTGGAGAGGGTCCCATACGAGGAAAGATTAAAGAGGCTAGGACTCTTCAGCTTGAAAAAGAGAAGACTAAGAGGGGATATGATAGAGGTACATAAAATCATGAGTGATGTTGAGAAAGTGGCTAAGGAAAAGTTATTTACTTATTCCCATAATACAAGAACTAGGGGTCACCAAATGAAATTAATAGGCAGCAGGTTTAAAACAAATAAAAGGAAGTTCTTCTTCACGCAGCGCACAGTCAACTTGTGGAACTCCTTACCTGAGGAGGTTGTGAAGGCTAGGACTATAACAATGTTTAAAAGGGGACTGGATAAATTCATGGTGGCTAAGTCCATAAATGGCTATTAGCCAGGATGGGTAAGGAATGGTGTCCCTAGCCTCTGTTTGTCAGAGGATGGAGATGGATGGCAGGAGAGAGATCACTTGATCATTGCCTGTTAGGTTCACTCCCTCTGGGGCACCTGGCATTGGCCACTGTCGGTAGACAGATACTGGGCTAGATGGACCTTTGGTCTGACCCGGTACGGCCGTTCTTATGTTCACTGTTCACTACACAACTCTCATTTGCTGCTATGAGACACTCCAGAACCTGCAAGGCCTGACCCAAAGCCCACTGAAATCTTCTGTGGATGAGGGCCATAGCGAAGGTACACGAGTACTTATAGCACTGGGACGACCCCCAGTCTGATCCAAACGAGTCAAATTACAAATCCCATACTGATTAGTTTGGAATGATTTGTCATATTCATTACGTTCTAATTGTTCTGCAATCAGCTGAAAATGCTGACTAATGGTGGTTACTACACATCAGCCCTAATACACCTACTACATTATTCACCGTATCACCTCAGTTTCCCCCATTTCTCACGTAACTCCTAACCGAAGTTCATGCATATGGTATCAACTAACAGAGCCCATCAGCAGAGATTCCTCTTCTCTGGCAGGGTAGCGCAATTAAAACACCCACGATAGTAAGTGTACAGGAGTAAAGACGTAAGTTTTAATATTCAGTTGAGTCTCCAGTGCTCTAGTAACTGCACTATTTCAGGTTAGCTTTACCACTCAGGCTGCTATTCTGTCATATCTCCAAAGCTAAGCAGGCTGGAGCCAAGGCTGCACCCGGGGGGGGGGGCGGGTCTGCTCACTGCAGCCCCCCTCACTGCTGCACCCTGGGGGGGTCTGGTCACTGCAGCCCCCTCCCTGCTGCTCCCTGATTGGGGGGGTCTGCTCACTGCACCCCCCTCCCTGCTGCACCCTGAGGGGTCTGGTCACTGCAGCCCCCTGCTGCTCCCTGCTGGGGGGGCTGCTCACTGCACGCCCCTCCCTGCTGCACCCTGAGGGGTCTGGTCACAGCAGCCCCCTGCTGCACCCTGATTGGGGGGGGGTCTGCTCACTGCACCCCCCCTCACTGCTGCACCCTGGGGGGGTCTGCTCACTGCACCCCCCCTCCCTGCTGCACCCTGAGGGGTCTGGTCACTGCAGCCCCCTGCTGCTCCCTGCTGGGGGGGGGGGCTGGTCACTGCACCCCCCTCCCTGCTGCACCCTGAGGGGTCTGGTCACTGCAGCCCCCTGCTGCTCTCTGCTGGGGGGGACTGGTCACTGCAGCCCCCTCCCTGCTGCACCCTGGGGGGTCTGGTCACTGCAGCCCCCTGCTGCTCCCTGCGGGGGGGGGGTCTGGTCACTGCAGCCCCCTCCCTGCTACACCCTGGGGGCGTCTGGACACTGCAAGCAGCCCCCACCCTTGCACTCAAACACGGGGGGGGGGGGTCTTCTTTCGCTCCGATTGGTCAGGGCTCTGTCTCCTCTTCCTATTGGCTGTGTCGGGAGGGGCGGAGCTTCCCGGGGGCGTCACGTGGCCGCGAGGCGTCCGGGAGGAGGCTGCTGAGTAGCACGTGGCGCAGCCTGGAGCACGAGCGGGTAAAGCGGGGGGGCGAGATCCCTAAATACCCCCGCCCCCTCCCCAAATACTCCCGGTCCCCCTCTTCTAGCCCCCGCCTCCAAATACCCCCCGCCCCCCCAACACCTCCCACTCCCCTCCTCTAGCCCCCACCGCCCCTCCTCTAGCCCCCAGTCCTGCGTCTGCCCCCCAACACCTCCCCTGACCCCCCAGCACTCCCTCCAGACCCTCCCCAGTACCATGAACCCGCCACTTCCTCCATTTGTAGAGCCCTCCCCAACACCTCCCCTGACCCCCCAGCACTCCCTCCAGACCCTCCCCAGTACCATGAACCCGCCACTTCCTCCATTTGTAGAGCTCTCCCCAACACCTCCCCTGATCTCTAACATCCTGTCCTGTTACAGTTACAGGCCCCCCCAAGCATTTCAAGTGGAGGTGCAGACCGCGGTGGACATCTCAGACATGCTCTGCAGACCCCCAGGGAGCCATGTACCATAGGGTGAAAACCACTGTCCTAGACTCCCCCAAACATCTACCCCAGCTCCTCTGTCCTGTAGACCTCCTGCCCACCCCCTCGTTCCTCATCTAGCCTTCGGAGATTAAAGGTGTCTCGTGACTCTGGGGCTTCTGCCATCACCCCTGGTGGTTTGAGGACAGGCTGGCCCATGGCAGGGATCCCCCAGTACAGTTTAACCAGCCGAGACTGAGGTGGAAAGAGGGGGGTGGGGAGTGGACCCTGTTAGTAAGCGGGGGAGCCATGGTGGGTGAGTGGGGCAGGTTGGGGGGGGGGGAAGCTGGACATCATGGCGCAGTGTGGGGTTGGTAGTGTCAGTAGCAAGGGCTGGGGTTGGATGGATGGTGTGGCATAGTGTAGGGTGAGGGTCTGTCTGGCTAGGAAGTAATAAGTCAGTTTTAGAATACAGACATCAAGAGCCAAATTCTGAATGGCTGTGTCCTGTACACACCTTCCCAGAAAACGGCTCCATAGGGTGTGTGCCCAGCTCCCTCCCCTGAATGTGAAGGGCCCGTGCAACGGGAAAGCTGAAAGAACAGACCGGTCTCTAAGGAGTGAAGGGAGGTCTCATTATGCGTGTGTAGCTGAAGTTGCATAACTTAGATCAGTTCCCCTTCTCCCCCCACCCAGTGTAGACCAGGCCATAGAGAATTGCCAGTTTAGGCCCACAAGGTGGCCAGCTGACTGGTTGTCCCTTTCATGGCTTTAATACCTCAGGCAAAACAATAACCCCCTCTGAGCTCATCAGTGTCACCCTGGATATACCTTGGTGCCCCTACACAATGGCTGGTTTTCCGTGCTATTTCCCCTCAGAGTCCGAGTCCTACTCAGAAATCTGTAGACACAACCTACTTGTATTAACTAAAGTGACAGCTCAGTGGCCCTGTATTCTTCCCTTTTTTTCCTTAAAAGGGACAAAAATAGTTTTGTTTCCATTAACTCCTCCTACTCTCTCTTTCACATTGAATTCCTAGCAATTGCCTGAGGTTTTCCCCCCCCCAAAACATGAAGTGTCATGTTGTAACTGTATTACTTTTAAATGCTCTATTACTGTTTATTTTTTAAAACCAAACTCAAAGAGCAGCCTAGTGAGCCACATTATCTGGTTGCCGATAGAGCGCCCTGGTTAGGATTTGCTGTGTATTGCTCTTGTATATGTACATAGCTTCAGATTTCAGGGACTGAAGTTTGAGGTTTTGGATTTGGGTTTTGAACCAAGTTCTCTTTGCTAATCTGTATATTATGGGGGCAAAGAATAAACTAGTATTTCTGATTGAACTGTCTTCAGACTTTCCAGAAGACAAACTTTTTATTTTTATTTTCCCATTTTAGATCTGTTGAGATGAGATTATTGATTGTTGTCAACAGGTAATACAGGTTCATCATGAGACAGGACCGTCTTTGTAGAGTTAGTCATCAAGAGAGCTAATTGTTAAAGCAACATCATGAAAAGTATTGATGAAATATTTTATGCACGAATGCACATTGGGCAATGGACTTCCCTTATCTTGTGATTGGAATTCTTAGTCTGCGCTGAACATGTGAAAAGTAATATTCAGCCTTTTGCAGTGCTGGATGGGACAGCATAAGGATAGGTTACCCGAGAAAATAGAGAGGAAAATGTTGAAGTGCTTAAGTAGGACCATCTTCAAAGATGTCCTATACCTTAAAGTGACACCATTAACTTAAAACTCACCTTCTGTCTGAATTTACAACTGTTTACAGTTGTTGCAAATAAAATTATTGTACTGAGAGACTATTGAAAAAATACTGTTTTCTGTTTGCTTGCCTTGACTATTCAAAAAGTGACATCAAATATACAATTTCATTTTAATTATAATACTCCCTATCTCTTCTATAGCACTTTACCTCAGTAGATCTCAAAGCCCTTTACAGAGGAGAACAGTATCTTTATCTCTGTTTTACATATGGGGAAACTGAGGCACAGAGAGGGGGACATGATTTGCCCAAGATCATCCACCAGCCCCTCAGCAGAGCCAGGACTAGAACCCAGATTGCCCTGAGCCCCAATGTAATGCTTTAACTGCTAGGCCATATAGTCAGTTTCTTCTGTTGTTTGTGTGAGTCTTTCACAGAGCCATGGGAAAAAGAAAAACACCTTTAAAAACAGGAATATGCAACTGTAAACCCATTAATTTTGGCATGGAGATTCAGGGCCAGGGTAGTGTATAAAACTTATTTGAACCTGTTTTTTAAAAAATTGGTAGATTTCAAATTGACAGTGTCCCTTTAACAAATATATGGTTCTAGAGCTGGGACCAGGGAGTGCACTTCGAGAACTGCCAAGAATGATGCTGTTAAGGGGGGAATGTGTAGAACTTTTGACAGTGGTTGAAAGTTTAAAAAAAAAAGAGAACATTTCTAAAGATAAAATATAAAGCATTTGTTTAAAAGGGAAAGTGTTTCTCATTTGTATGGGTCACGCTGGAATTAACTAATGTAAGAATAAGTTGCTAATTACCATGGCAATTCAGTTGAGCTGAATATCACATACTGATTGTTACAGTGTGTTTCTAGAATTGTTTCCAAAATGCATAAATACATGCTTATGATGAAGCAGATCTAAACATTTTAAAGACAGAGTGGAGCTAATTTTGTAAATAGTTCTTAAATATGTGCCTATATGAGCTGTAAGAGTTGCTCTGAATTGCTTGTTAGATCTGACTTGCTGTGAGTTAGAGGCATTATGTCCGTGTATTGGGTAGCTTGCCTGCCTGGGTTGCTACAAGGTTCATTATACTGCTAGGGCTCTCGGTGTTATTGATGGATATTCATGTGCACTGAACCTGAACTGGTTGTCTGAGTGTTGCCTGTTACTGGAATTGTGTTTATTCTTAACACTGTTTGCAATATTTAATTGCTCCCTAGTAAAAATAATTGCAATTTGAATTTGCTCATACAGTAGAGTAGGGACTGTTAAAATACGGACCTGGCAGATAGGCTACGAATTTATTCTTCTCTCTTATTAGGCATTACACATTAGGGTTCTGAATCAAAATATAAAAATCTAGAATAATACATTTTATCGACAGCATAATTACAATGGACTTAAATTGCAGCAAGGATGGTTCAGGTTGGACATTAGGAAAAACTTCCTAACTGTCAGGGTGGTTAAGCAGTGGAATAAATTGCCTAGGGAGGTTGTGGAATCTCCATCATTGGAGATTTTTAAGGCAGGTTAGACAAACACCTGTCAGGGATGGTCTAGATAATATTTAATCCTGCCTTGGGTGCAGGGGACCGGACTAGATGACCTCTCGAGTTTCCTTCCCGTCCTATGATTCGATGTGTTGGCAGGAGACTACCTCATACATATCACAAGCACAACTATTTATGAAGCCACCTGTTCCATTTGGAACATTGTCTCCACACCTTGCCAGATAAGGCTCAAATCCTGTCTTGACTGGTGATGCCTACACAGTGTTTGTAGTGCCTAGGAACCAGCAGCATGCTTAGCTTGGGGCATCTTGCTGCCTCAGGCCAGGCTGGGTTTTGGAGGGCTGTTACCTTTCCTCTGAGCAAGGGCAGCATGCCCTCAGGTATCTTTATCAGTCAGTGCTCATGCTCATTACAGCAAGTTCACTCACCTACTCCACTTCTAACCACACATCTGTTCAATGATCCAAGAAGCCATGCCTCAGTCAGACCTTGGTGCACGCTCTCCTTCACAGAGCATAGGTGCTGGCACGTTCTCGCATATTGTGATGGCCTGGGCCTGTTCTTCTTGTGTGTTGCAGCGCCTTCCTCCTCTCTTCATTGCATGTACACTTGTGCAGCCAAGGTTTACACTGTATTGCAGTATCTTTTTATTAGATAAATATTGTACCGTCTCTCCCCAAAATAGCCGTACCTGGGTGCCTGTAAGTTAGAAATGTAATCACCTAGACGAATGATCTTCTTTTCAGCTGTGCTGAGCATCCACAAATTCCACGCAGTCAATGACAGCTGGTTTTTCCTCTTTGAAAATCAGCTGATTTCTAGTTGGGTGTCTAAATACGGATTTAAGAG
Organism: Mauremys mutica; assembly: GCF_020497125.1. Lineage (NCBI taxonomy): Eukaryota > Metazoa > Chordata > Testudines > Geoemydidae > Mauremys > Mauremys mutica. The sequence goes on along the minus strand of NW_025423316.1, from coordinate 82,489 downwards.
TTTAACTTCCGGCTCCCAGGAATGAAAATTTGCCCTCTTCCTTTAAATATGGGAGCAGAGACTACGGCAGCAATGAAAAGGGGATGTTCTGTGGGCTGGGACCTGTCTCCAGATCTTTAACAAATTGGAACTATTACCCGCTAGTGGACAGCTGAAGTTGTGAAAAATACAACCTCAGGGTGGTTTATGGGGAAATATACTTGAAAGACGTGTCTAGAAGTAGGACATGTACAATAAAGATGATACTTTTCTTTTGTATTGCAGTAGCCCCGGTCTTGCAGCAGGGACCAGTTGCTCTAGGCACTGTACTACCACAGAACAATCTAAATGTAGCTGTACATGTCAGTCGGAAGGGTGATTCCAGCTCTCATCGGCATCACTCACTTTCATTTACCTGGTGGGCTAACAGTATTAGTGAAGACCTGGCTGCATGGTCCCTGGCGTGGGCTGGCAACGTGAGTATGTACCCAGGGTTCTGGTTGGACTTGCAGAGCCTGCGCTGCCATTTCTTCACTGCTGTTTTTAGCTGTGCTAGCTCAATGGACACTAGCATGAGAGTATGCCTGGGAGAGCTGCAGCCACACCTCCATTTGCAGCGTACACAGCGCCTACGTAAAAAACAATTCTGCTGCTAGATGGTGCAGTTCTTCCCTGCCAGGCATTTCCTGAGGTTTGGTCCAGTCTCTTTCAAATCATCTCCAGAGCTGGCGCTTCCACACGGCTTCCCTTGGCAGGTTATTCTGTACTCTAATAGGTGTCCATGTTAGGAAGCTAGTCTGATTTGGGGCCACGTTTTGCCCACTGTTGGTAAGTTCAGAAGCAGTTGTGCCATGAATCTGACAGCAGACTTTGTCCCATTGGGCTCACATAATTTATTTGCTATCAAGGGACAAAAGCATCTTGAATTGGAGGGCAAAGCGGCATGAACTCCAATTGCCACACGTATTTTCTGGGATTTGTTCTCGTGCTACTCACAATGTCAAATGTTGAGAAAAATCTGTCACGGAAATATTGGAGAGGACGTTTAAACCTCGGGCGTCTGCTCTGGCAAGACCTTTTCCCTTTCAGAAAGAGGCTTAGGAAATGCATTTGGTGGTTGAAATTCCAGAATGTAGAACAAGCGCATAGCTGGTCTGATTGGACCCCAAGGAGAGAAGACGCTGCCTGACGTGTGTGAGGGGAAGTAAAGGGTTGTGCTGTAAAGGGGAAAATGGTGACAAGTCTTCGCCTTGAAACACCTTTGTCTTTTAGGAGAAGTGCAGGCCACCCAATAACTCTAACAAAGCCCCGCTCGTTAGTAGAGACAGAAAAACGCTGTGGTAAAAAAGAACTGCCGTGCAGGCTGAGTTGTTTATGGGCTAAAGAGTCGCTTTGTCACAGACCCCACGTACGGGCGGCAATGCACAGCTGAAGTGACCCAGGAGCAGGCCAAAAAGCTGCTTGTGACTGAGGAGTTGCAGGCTGCCTTGTGGTTTTCTCTCTGCTCCAGAGGATGACGTACCTTGCATCACGCCGGTACCTGGCACCGCGTACGACCCCCCAGCACACTGTGGGAGCGGAGCCCAGGCTCTAACTGCTGCCATGCCCACTTAGGTGGAGTGTGGGGAGAATTGTGGCTCAGCAAGGGCTGTTTTCATCCATGCTGATACCTGTGCTGATGGCAGTCAGCACAGGGGCATAAGGGAGCGCCTCATGTCTCTGCATGGGCAGGCGGGATATCCACCACTCTGGTCCTGAATCATTATCTGGAAGCCCTGGAGAAATTGGCGGGGGTGGGGGGGTTGCTTTTAAAAATGAATTAAAATGAATGTGGTGTTTGTGAAAAGTGGGGGATTAAAGTCCAGGAGACAAGGATGTTGTAGGCGCTGGCAGTCAAAGCTTTACCCCTGCCTTGCTCCCTGCTGGTAGGCTTAGCCCTGTGGTCTGAAGGGGACCCGCCTTTAGGACGGAAAGTTCGTGCTGCATGTGTGGTAAAGCTACAGAGATTTTGAGTAGGGAACCAGTTGTTAATCACAATAGCAACCTGGGGAATATATAAACCTGATGCAACAAAATTCCTTGGTGTAATTCCTTGTCATGCAGTTTGCTGCCCGAGGGGTTTAGCAGGCAGTACCAGACTTGAGTCTGATCCGAAAAACTCAGCTTCACCTGCTGGCCTAGCTGTTGTCTGGGGAAGTTCCAGACCTCCTCCTCCCAAACTGCAATAAGTGCTCCTAGGCAGTGTCTTGTAAAACTCCCCAGCTGAGAAGCCAGAAACTCTTAGTCATGATACACAAGTCAGCTTTGTTCAATAAGCTGAAGGATGAATCAAGGAACATGGGGATAATTGGTCCCTAGAATATATTGCTTTAGAAGTAGATCTGCAGTATCATAGGCGTGCGCAGCACATTTCATTAGGGTGTGCACTCAGGGAATTGTATTTATTGATTTATTTTAAAGGAGGGAGTTGGGGTACACGCAGGGGGCTCAGGACAGGGAGTTGGGGTACAGGAGGGGTACGGGGCATGGGTAGGGGGCTCAGGACAGGGAGTTGGGGTACAGGAGGGGTATGGGGCACGGGTAGGGGGCTCAGGACAGGGGGTTGGGGTACAGGAGGGGTATGGGGTGCAGGCAGGGGGCTCAGGACATGGAGTTGGGGTTCAGGAGGGGTGTGGGGTGCAGGCAGGTGTCTCAGGGCAGGGACCTGGGGTGCAGGCAGGGGGCTCAGGACAGGGAGTTGGGGTGCATGGGGGTGCAGCAGGGGGCTCAGGACAGGGGATTGGGGTACAGGCAGGTGTCTCAGGGCAGGGACCTCAGGTGCAAGAGGGTGCAGGCAGGCTCCCTGTCTGCCCGCCCTGGCCCCATGCCGCGCTGCCCATCACGTCCCTGCACGGCCCTGGGGAAGTGGGGGGCACAGGGCTCCGCGCGCTTCCCTTCCACACCTTCAGGTACCTCCCCCAAAGCTCCCATTGGCCACGGTTCCCCGTTCCCAGCCAATGGGAGCTGCAGGGGGCACGGAGCCCTCTGCCCCCCCACCCTGGTGCAGCTTGAAAGTGAGAGGTGGTGACCCGAGAGCGGCGTGGGGCCTGGGGCACCACTGGGGGCAAGTCCCCTGGGCCGGATCCGGCCGTAGTTTGCCCACCCATGCGCTAGGGTGTGCTGGGCACATGCCGATGTGTGGCAGGCTGCAGCCCAGGTTGGCTCCTTCCCCGAGTCCTGAGACCCCCACCACTCGTTGAGTCCCTCTGTAACCCACACACCCTCTGGGGCTGGGGGCTGGCCCAGCTAGTGCCACTGAGACCTCAGAGAGAGAGAGACTGAGTCTGCTCGACAGCCGGAGCTCCCAGCCAGCTGCCTTTTAGCTCACGGGGTAGAGGCTCACGCACTGAGCTCCGAGGCCCCAGGTTCGATCCCCCCCTGCCCAACAACCGGGGACTGTTGGTGTTACGCCTCCCTCCCCCGTATCCCTGCCGCTCGCTGAGGCCCCCCTCCCCACTGCCACTCGCTGAGTCCCTCCTCTCCTGCACCCCCTCCCTATGTGCCCTCCAGTGCCGCTCGCCCAGTCCCTCCTCTCCTGCACCCCCCTCCCCGTGTCCCCCCCGCCGCTCGCCCAGTCCCTCCTCTCCTGCACCCCCTCCCCGTGTCCCCCCCGCCGCTCGCCCAGTCCCTCCTCTCCTGCACCGCCTCCCAGTGTCCCCCCCGCCGCTCGCCCAGTCCCTCCTCTCCTGCACCCCCTCCCTGTGTCCCCCCGCCGCTCGCCCAGTCCCTCCTCTCCTGCACCCCCTCCCTGTGTCCCCCCCGCCGCTCGCCCAGTCCCTCCTCTCCTCCACCCCCATCCCTGTGTCCCCCCCGCCGCTCGCCCAGTCCCTCCACTCCTGCACCCCCCCCCCCGTGTCCCCCCGCCGCTCGCCCAGTCCCTCCTCTCCTGCACCCCCTCCCTATGTGCCCTCCAGTGCCGCTCGCCCAGTCCCTCCTCTCCTGCACCCCCCTCCCCGGGTCCCCCCGCCGCTCGCCCAGTCCCTCCTCTCCTGCACCCCCTCCCTATGTGCCCTCCAGTGCCGCTCGCCCAGTCCCTCCTCTCCTGCACCCCCTCCCTGTGTCCCCCCCGCCGCTCGCCCAGTCCCTCCTCTCCTGCACCCCCTCCCAGTGTCCCCCCCCGCCGCTCGCCCAGTCCCTCCTCTCCTGCACCCCCTCCCCGTGTCCCCCCCCCGCTCGCCCAGTCCCTCCTCTCCTGCACCCCCTCCCCGTGTCCCCCCCCCGCCGCTCGCCCAGTCCCTCCTGTCCTGCACCCCCTCCCTGTGTCCCCCCCGCCGCTCGCCCAGTCCCTCCTCTCCTCCACCCCCTCCCCGTGTCCCCCCCGCCGCTCGCCCAGTCCCTCCTCTCCTGCACCCCCTCCCTGTGTCTCCCCCTCGCTCGCCCAGTCCCTCCTCTCCTGCACCCCCTCCCTGTTTCCCCCCGCCGCTCGCCCAGTCCCTCCTCTCCTCCCCCCACATCCGTTTGTCCCCCCGCCGCTCGCCCAGTCCCTCCACTCCTGCACCCCCCTCCCTGTGTCCCCCCCGCCTCGCCCAGTCCCTCCTCTCCTGCACCCCCTCCCCGTGTGCCCCCGCCGCTCGCCCCGTCCCTCCTCTCCTGCACCCCCTCCCTCTCTGCCCTCCAGTGCCGCTCGCCCAGTCCCTCCTCTCCTGCACCCCCCTCCCCGTGTCCCCCCGCCGCTCGCCCAGTCCCTCCTCTCCTGCACCCCCTCCCTATGTGCCCTCCAGTGCCGCTCGCCCAGTCCCTCCTCTCCTGCACCCCCTCCCTGTGTCCCCCCGCCGCTCGCCCAGTCCCTCCTCTCCTGCAGCCCCTCGCTGTGGCCCCCCGCCGCTCGCCCAGTCCCTCCTCTCCTGCACCCCCTCCCCGTGTCCCCCCCGCCGCTCGCCCAGTCCCTCCTCTCCTGCACCCCCTCCCCGTGTCCCCCCCCGCCGCTCGCCCAGTCCCTCCTCTCCTGCACCCCCTCCCTGTGTCCCCCCCTCGCTCGCCCAGTCCCTCCTCTCCTGCACCCCCTCCCTGTGTCCCCCCCGCCGCTCGCCCAGTCCCTCCTCTCCTGCACCCCCTCCCCGTGTCCCCCCCGCCGCTCGCCCAGTCCCTCCTCTCCTGCACCCCCTCCCCGTGTCCCCCCCGCCGCTCGCCCAGTCCCTCCTCTCCTGCACCCCCTCCCCGTGTCCCCCCCGCCGCTCGCCCAGTCCCTCCTCTCCTGCACCCCCCTCCCCGTGTCCCCCCCGCCGCTCGCCCAGTCCCTCCTCTCCTGCACCCCCCTCCCCGTGTCCCCCCGCCGCTCGCCCAGTCCCTCCTCTCCTGCACCCCCTCCCTATGTGCCCTCCAGTGCCGCTCGCCCAGTCCCTCCTCTCCTGCACCCCCTCCCCGTGTCCCCCCCGCCGCTCGCCCAGTCCCTCCTCTCCTGCACCCCCTCCCCGTGTCCCCCCGCCGCTCGCCCAGTCCCTCCTCTCCTGCACCCCCTCCCCGTGTCCCCCCCGCCGCTCGCCCAGTCCCTCCTCTCCTCCACCCCCTCCCCGTGTCCCCCCCGCCGCTCGCCCAGTCCCTCCTCTCCTGCACCCCCCTCCCCGTGTCCCCCCTGCCACTCGCTGAGTCCCTCCTCTCCTGCACCCCCTCCCTGTGTCCCCCCTCCGCTCGCCCAGGGCCTCCCCTGCTTGACCCCCCTCCCTGTGTCCCCCCGCCGCTCGCCCAGTCCCTCCACTCCTGCACCCCCCTCCCCGTGTCCCCCCGCCACTCGCCCAGTCCCTCCTCTCCTGCACCCCCCTCCCCTTGTCCCCCCGCCGCTCGCCCAGTCCCTCCTCTCCTGCACCCCCCTCCCCGTGTCCCCCCTGCCACTCGCTGAGTCCCTCCTCTCCTGCACCCCCTCCCTATGTGCCCTCCAGTGCCGCTCGCCCAGTCCCTCCTCTCCTGCACCCCCCCCCGTGTCCCCCCCGCCGCTCGCCAGTCCCCTCCTCTCCTCCACCCCCTGCCCGTGTCCCCCCACTGCCGCTCGCCCAGTCCCTCCTCTCCTGCACCCCCTCCCCGTGTCCCCCCCCGCTCGCCCAGTCCCTCCACTCCTGCACCCCCCCGCGGTGGCCCCCCGCCGCTCGCCCAGTCCCTCCTCTCCTGCACCCCCTCCCCGTGTCCCCCCGCCGCTCGCCCAGTCCCTCCTCTCCTGCAGCCCCCTCCCCGTGTCCCCCCTGCCGCTCGCCCAGTCCCTCCTCTCCTGCACCCCCTCCCCGTGTCCCCCCCCGCGCGCCCAGTCCCTCCTCTCCAGCCCCCCTCCCGTGTCCCCCCTGCCACTCGCTGAGTCCCTCCTCTCCTGCACCCCCTCCCTATGTGCCCTCCAGTGCCGCTCGCCCAGTCCCTCCTCTCCTGCACCCCCCTCCCCGTGTCCCCCCGCCGCTCGCCCAGTCCCTCCTCTCCTCCACCCCCTGCCCGTGTCCCCCCACTGCCGCTGGCCCAGTCCCGGCTCTCCTGCACCCCCTCCCCGTGTCCCCCCGCCGCTCGCCCAGTCCCTCCTCTCCTGCACCCCCTCCCCGTGTCCCCCCCGCCGCTCGCCCAGTCCCTCCTCTCCTGCACCCCCTCCCCATGTCTGTTCCCTACCCCCACTGCTCACCAGGTCCCTCCTCTCCTCCATCCCGCTCCCTGTGTGACCAAGTGTGATGAAGTGGGACTGTTCTTATGTTTTCTCTGAATACTGTGTGGGTGCCTCAGTTTCCCCTTTGTCTGTCTTAAGTGTCTAGGTGGAGGGATCAGGGTGTGTGATTGTTGCAGAGCCCTAGGGGACCAGTTTGATTCTGTTGCCCAGAGAATGGCTGACACCCTGTCTCCTGGCAACTAATGGCCTGGGCTCCTTCCCTGCAAGGTGCCACCTGAAGGTGTTGGAGAACAAAGGGATCGGGGACTCCTGGCCGGGGAAAGACACAAGCTGGAGAGTCTGGCTGGGGAAATGGACGGAGACCCAGCCCAGGCAGGGCACTGGGCTCCCTGCCCCCCAAGTTGGACCTGGCTGAGGGGTCCTGTTTCCTGTACCTACAAGCTCTGTTTTAGACCATGTTTCTGTCATCTAATAAACCTGTTCTACTGGCTGGCTGAGAGTCTCAGAGAATCGCAGGAAGGGAGGTGCAGGGCCGTGACTCCCCCACAGTCCGTGACACCAAGTCACCTGGTACTGGACGCCATGATAGAATTACCAGCGTTTCTCTATTGAAAGGAAAGTCCTGGAGTAAGGGGACAGGGTGGGGATGCTGCTCTCCAAGATCAACTCGCTGACCAACCTGTGCTCCGGGTCCGGTGGGGAGCTGCACCCGGCCAAGCTACAGCCAGGTGAGGCTCAGCTGGGTTCAGTTCGGTTTGGATGGACTGCAGGGGGGGGCCTCTGCTGTGGGGGGCCCTGGAGCGGCTGGGATCAGTTTGGAAGGCGCCCTGTCCTGCTAGGCATTGGAGAGGCTCATAGAGGAGTCTGATCTAGTTTGGGTTGCAAGGAAGTCTGATCCGGTTTGGGGGAGGGATGTGGGTCTGGTCTGGTTTTGGGGGGTGGGGGTCGTTCTGAGGAAGGATGGGGGTCTGCTCTGATTTGGCTTGGGGAGGGATGTGGTCTGGTCCAGTTTCGGGGTGTGGAGGGTCATTCTGAGGAGGGATGAGGGTCTGGCCTGGTTTGGAGGGTTGGCCCGGCCTTTTGAGGACACAGCTGGGTCTGATCCTGGTGTCTGTGACTCTTTGCCTGCAGGGAAGGACAAGGAGCCGCTGGAGAAGCTGTACCAGGTGGGCCCGCTGCTGGGCAGTGGTGGCTTTGGTTCTGTCTACTCGGGCACCCGCCTGTTGGACAGCGCCCCGGTGAGTAGACCCTGGACAGGGACCCCCCCACCCCACCCCTGCAGCCCACTCTATAGAGCTCCACCTTTGGTGAGAGACCCGTCCCTTACCCCGTTACATCTCCTTTGCTTTGCCCTGGCATAGCCACCATCTTGCCTCCCCTTCACTGGTCCCTTGTTTGCCTCCCCTCTTTTTGGGGTTGCCTGACCCGATCCTGATTGTCTGAACGGTTCTGGTTGTGTCCTAGGTAGCCATCAAGCACGTGTACCGGGACCGGGTTTCTAACTGGGAAGAGCTGGTAAGTGTCTTGGGCAGGGATATCTGCTGTGGCTCTGCATTGCATGGTCTTGGCTCTGTAGTGAAGGTGTCGTAGGTAGCACGGAGTCCCCGGGCGATGCTCTGGGACTGCTCCCCACAAAGCCAGTCAGGACTTTGGGGAGCCTCCTCTTCCTTGGAGCAGACTGTCTTTAGGGCAGGAAGCTCACACGTAGCATTCAGCATGTGCCCGTCCGTGTGCTTCCCACAGCGAGTCCACCCAATCGGGGTCCTGGGGAAGCCAGAGGCTCCTGCACCCCCACCTTGCAGTCAGACGTGACTCTCAGCCAGCCAGTAACACAGAGGTTTATTTAGATGAGAGGAACACAGTCCAAAACAGGTCTTGCCAGTACAGACAACAGGACCCCCCTTAGTTAGGTCCATCTGGGGCCCCAGGGAGGCCACAGCCCCGCTGGGAGGCCCGAGCCTCCTTGGGGCTCCCCTCCATCTTCCAGCCAGCTTCCAAAAACTGCCAAACCCCCTCCAGTCCCTCCTCTCTGGGCTGTGTCTCCTTCCCGGGCCAGGAGGTCCCCTGATCTCGCTGTCTCCAACACCTTTAGCATCCCCTTGCAGGGGGGAAGGGCCTGGCCATTAGTTGCCAGGAGACAGAGGGTCGGCCAGAGCTGAGGCCCCCCCCAGTATTCAGAGGGAACATTAAAACCAGTTCCACTTCATCACCAGTCCCTCTCCCCCCTTCGAGACCGAACTGAGCGGGGTCACTTCAGCCAGTGACCTGGGGAAGTTCGAACCTACCCACGTTCCCAGGGATGCCCCAGCATCCCCCCCTTTGTGGGGGAAGAGTTGGACCAGGCCCTTCCAGTTTCCTGCCCCCCTTTAGGTCGTGGGTGCTCGATGGCACCCGTAGGCTGCAGCTGGGAAGGCTTAGGCAGCTCATGTCCTTTCCCCACCCCAATACCCCTGGGGTTCAAGCTGGGCTGGGGTCTTCTCCCCGCGTTCCAGTCTGGGGGGCTGTGATTCGGGCTCTCTTGGTTCAGACACCCCCCCTTTTGACCCTGGCCCCCCTCTGGAAAGGCTCCTCTGTGCTGGGCCAGGGTCCTACAGCCATTTTCCCCGTGTCCCGGCCTCCCTCCCCCTCTGGCAGGGGTCACAGGAGCGGCAGTGCTGCTGGACATGGGAAAGACCAGAGGCCAGTAAAAGTTCTGTAGCAGCCTCTGCTGGGTACGCCAGGTTCCCTGGTGCCCTGAGGGGGATGTCATGGGCCAGGTACAGCAGCTGGTGGCGATACTTCCGGGGTACCACCAGCTGCCTCCTGATCCCCCCGACTCCATTTTCCCTGGGGGAGCCCATTCTCGGTACAGGAACCCCTTCTCCCACAGGAACCTTTTCCGGCCACCTCCCCCCATGGTCTGTACCACACTGAGGTCAGCCAGGTCCCTTATCTTCCACAAGGAGGGGTCTTCCCGCACCTCGGCCTGGAACTCAGCAGCTGGGGCAGCGATGGGGACCTGCTCTCTCTCACCGGCTGGGTCTGAAGTTGCAGCCTCCTTGAGCTGTGTCTCTGGGCATTCCCTTCCCACCAGGGCAGGGTTCTGCTCCTCGGGCAAGGTACCCTTCCCGAGGTCAGGGCGCAGTGTCCGTGCAGGCTTGGGCTACGGGTCACGACTAGGGCACCCTGGGGGTTGCTTGGCCAGTTCTCCATGTCCCCCCCCATTAACACCTCAGTGGGTAAATGAGGGTGCACCCCCACTTTCTTGGGGCCCTTCTTGTCCCCCCATTTCAAATGTACTCTTGCCACGGGAACCTTGAATGGGGTCCCACCCACCCCCATCAGGGTCAGATAGGTGTTGGACATCACCTCATCTGGAGCTATCACCTCAGGCCGGGCCAGCGTTACCTCAGCGCCCGTGTCCCAGTATTCATAGACTTTCCTCCCATCCACCTCCAGAGGAACAAGTCACTCGCTTCGCAGGGACAGCCCTGCGCCCACCCTGTAAACGGAAAACCTGATGTCTGGAGCATCCAGCTCTGCGGAGGAGGTGGCCTGGGCCCTCCTCCCTCCTGAACAGTTGATAAGCTGCCAGCCCCCCTTTCCTGGGAAGCCTGCCCCTCATCCAGCTGGGCCGCTACCCAGTTAACCCTCTGTGGGTCCAGTCTGCTTGGTCTGTACCTGAGCCTGGGGCACTGGGTCTGTATGTGGCCTCTTTGGCCAAAGTGATAGCAGCCCATATCCCATTGGTCCCCCCGAGCTGGTCGGTTGGCTCTGAAGCCGGATGTCCCCCTTGGGAGGGGGTTCTCCACGTTTTCCTTATGAGAGGTCCCAGGATCGCTCTCTTTCTGCATCATGGCAGGCATGTTTCTTTGGGACTCCTTCCTGCCACCCCCCGACCGGCTCTGCACAAACTCATCGGCCAGCCGCCCTGCATGTCATGGGTTCTCTGGCTTTTGGTCCCTCAATCACAGCCTCAGGTCGGATGGGCACCGCTCATACAGTTGCTCCAGTACCAGCAGTTTAACCAGGTCCCCCTTCGTCTGGGCCCCATCGGCCCACTTGCTGGCGTACCCCTCCATGCGGACGGCTAGTTGCAGATAGGAGACCTCAGGGGTTTTATACTGACCCCGGAACCTTTCCTAGTACATCTCAGGGGTCAGCCCAAACTCGCGCAGCAGGGCCTGCTTGAACAGTTCGTAGGCCCCTTTCTCCGCCCCTTCCAGTTGGCGGTACAATGCCACGGCCTTGGGGTCCAGTAAGGGGGTGAGAACCCGGAGCCTGTCCGCAGGATCTACCTGGTGCAGCTTGCAGGCCGTCTCAAAGGCACCCAGGAAGTCATCCATGTCCTCCCCCTCCTTACGCAGGGCCAGGATGCACTTATCAAAGCTCCGTGCAGTCCTGGGTCCCCCCTCACTCCCCGCAGCCGGGGGCCTGCTGCTCCTCAGCCTCACCAGTTCCAGCTCATGCTGACGCTGTCGTTCTTCATGTTCCCTCTGTCTCTCTTTCTCCTCCAGCTCCCGTTGTCTTTGTCTCTCCTCATGCTGCCTCTGTTTCTCACGATCCTGCGTCTCTCTCATTTTTAGCTCTCTCTCCCACTTCAGCCGCTTCCACTCCACGGATGCCGAGCATTGCCGGGAGGATCCCCTGCTGGTCGGGGGGGTCATGGTGCCCTCAGTATTCGCTGGGCTCCTCTTCACCCTCCCCCTAGGCATAGGGAGAAGGGGTCTCGGGAAGCCCTCAGCGGCCGGCTGACCACTCCCAGCGGGGACAGACACTGGTGCCTGTGCTGCATCTGCCAGGCTGCTTCCCTCAGAGACAGGGATCAGTTCATTCAAGCGATCTCCCTCCTCCAGCTGGGCAATCAGCTGGTCTTTGGTGAGCTTCCCACTGCGCAGCCCCCTCTGCTTGCACAGCTCCACCAGGTCACCCTTAAGGCACTTGGCATACATCTTCCTCCTGGCCACTCACAGGCCTGGGTGCTCGCTGCTCCCCACGGTACCCAGGGAGTCCCCTAGTGCACCAGCCCTTCTTGAGGTTACCACCTGTCTGCCAGGGTTGAGCCGCAGACTCCTCTGCCCCTGGGACCGCTCGCTGTGATCCCCCGGGGGACCTTGTTACTGCGAGAGCCTTCTTTCTGGTCACACACTCCCAAGGGTTAATCGCCCCTGAAACCATCTCTCTCTGAATCTTTGGCATGCCTGGTCCCCGTCAATCCCCCTTCGTTTTACTGCTCCCCAGTCACTTACTGCAAGAAGCACTGTCCACGGGGTGCAGTAGATCCCACCGCTAACACCAGTTGTCACAGAGTCCCCGGGCGATGCTCTGGAACTGCTCCCCACCAAGCCAGTCAGGACTTTGGGGAGCCTTCACTCCCTTGGAGCAGACTGTCTTTAGGGCAGGAAGCTCACACGTAGCATTCAGCATGTGCCCGTCTGTGTGCTTCCCACAGTGAGTCCACCCAGTTGGGGTGCTGGGGAAGCCAGAGGGTCCTGCACCCCCACCTTGCAGTCAGACGTGACTCTCAGCCAGCCGGTAAAACAGAGGTTTATTTAGATGACAGAAACACAGTCCAAAACAGGTCTTGCCAGTACAGACCACAAGACCCCCCCTTAGTTAGGTCCATCTGGGGCCCCAGGGAGGCCACAGCCCCGCTGGGAGGCCTGAGCCTCCTCGGGGTTCCCCTCCATTTTCCAGTCAGCTTCCAAAAACTCTCAAACCCCCTCCAGCCCCTCCTGTCTGGGCTGTCTCTCTTTCCCAGGCCAGGAGGTCACCTGATCTCTCTGTCTCCAACACCTTTAGCATCCCCTTGCAGGGGGGAAGTGCCCGGCCATTAGTTGCCAGGTGACAGAGGGTCGGCCAGAGCTGAGCCCCCCGCCCCCCAGTATTCAGAGGGAACATTATAACCAGTCCCACCTCGTCACAGTAGCTCTTGACTTCGTGGGTCGATTTGCCTGCCTCTGATGGAGCTCTCCTTTCTCTCTCTGTGAAGCCTTGTGGGAGCAGAGTGCCCATGGAGATCCTGCTCCTGAAGAAAGTGGGCTCAGGCTTCCGGGGGGTCATTCAGCTCTTGGACTGGTTTGAGAGACCGGACAGCTTCGTCTTGGTTTTGGAGCGACCGGATCCTGTGCAGGACCTGTATGACTTCATCACGGAGCGGGGTGCTCTCCCCGAGGAGCAGGCCCGCAGCTTTTTCCGCCAGGTTCTGGAGGCAGTTCAGCACTGTCATAGCTGTGGGGTATTGCACCGGGATATCAAGGATGAGAACATCCTGGTTGATCTGAACAGCGGGGAACTGAAACTCATAGATTTTGGGTCTGGGGCATTACTCAAGGACACAGCTTACACTGATTTTGATGGTGAGTGTCTGTTTCCATCCTCTTCTATTTTATCTGCATAGGGAGGGAATCCAGGGAAATTCCTCTTTGAAATGAGTTGTTCCCTGCCTGTAAATGTTCAGTAACTTCCCAGCCAGGGAATGGTTTGTTCCCTCTTTCCCCTGCCATTCTCCTTTGCTAAATATATTGTTGTGTGATGTGCAGCTTTGATACCTTTGGGGTTTTCCTCCCTGCCTTGTATCCAAAAAGCATTTCACAAATGTGTTTGCCCTTTTGTTGGGTGTTAACCGGTGGTAGCTGCCCACGTCATGCAGGGGCTGGGAGGGGGGCACATGGCAGAAACCGGGTGTGAACTCACAAGCATCAATCTCTGGAGTCCCTGTGAGCAATAAGAGGAGAAAGTTGGGCTCTGGTTCCAGTGATTTGGTTTTCTCTAGGTCCATGACAGCTGTAGCATTTCAGCAGGGGTCTGGCTGGTATTCCACCCTCCAGGGGTGGTGCAAACAGGATCTGCCTCACCTCCTAGATGGGGAAAGATTGAGTGAAACCTCTCTGCAGCCATGGCTGCTCAGGTGCTGGATCCTAACCTAATCTACCAGCTAGAATGCAGGGGAGGGGAAGTCCCCCCCCCGCCCAAGGATAAAGAAGAGGGCTCTTGTGCAGTTTCTTTCTGTGGGGACGGATGGACATCAGTGTGGGGAGGGGATCAAGAGGAGAAGCTGCTGTCTCCGCCATCTCGCTAAATTATTCATTTCATTGGAAAGTTATGTTTTGTCACGGGATGAATGTTGTGAAATAGGATCGGTGGGAGATCTGCTTACAGCTGGCTCCCTTTCCTCTGCTCCCCAAAGGCACCTGAGTCTGATCTTGGGGGGGGGGGGGCTCCAGACCCAGGGAGGACTGTCTGACCTTGGAGCAGGGGTGCAGGGATCTGCGTGGGGGACAAATAAGCAGAGCAGCAGGCATTCTTTCTGACCCACTAGAAAGGCATATTCAGGATAGGACCGTTGACTTTCAAAAAACCAGATCAGTTTGTTGTGGAGCGTTTGTTTTGCTTCTGCCCTGCCGGATGGGTGCTGCATTTTTTGTTTTTAATGTAAGGGTTGATGACAAGGGATGGGTTTGCCCCTCTCAACCACCCATCTCCTGCAGAATTTCCCAAGCTAGTGGCGCCCCCTGGTGGGACATCAGGTTTCTTTTTACAACCCAAAGTTTGTAAACAACAGTCACGTGGCCAGAAACCAGACTAGGAGCTCTGACCTCAGTCTCCTCTTCCTGCCAGAAGGGAAGAGATCAGATACAACAAAGGCAAAGGGCGTAAGCCTCTCCAGAGGCCAAAACCAGGCTTCCAAGCATAATTATCACATGCACAACGGTACAAACTAAAACCACTCCCCTGACGTTGTACAACAAACCTTTGTTCCCAGCTCTGGAGTAGCCAGGCTTTATCCCTGGCTGACTCAACAGTAGTCAGTGCCAGAAAAGGAATAAACTCTTCAAGGTATCTGCCCTTCTTTGGGTTAAGCAAGGAAACCCTTTATGTAGAAAGGACTGTAAGGTTGTCTGTGGTCCTTGTTGTGCAGTAGACAAGGCCCCAGCACCTCCCCAAATGCTCTGGCTGCACTGGGTCACCATGGACTGAAGTATCTGCAAGCTGCCTCTCTCTTTACCTCACTGAGAAATGGTTACATTGACAGAGATGAAGGCAGGATAATGGTGGCCTTAAGAAACCTGTTACTTATTGTGGCTTATATTGCAGCTGGAAAACATGGTTGTTTGCACTCCATTTGGTTCTGCTTCGTTTGTAGTCTATGCCCTAGCACAGCTGCTAGGGGTTTAAATCCCAATCAAACTGGGCTGAGAGTTAAACAATATTAAGATATTGCAACCTAAATTGGGGGCTGAAGTACCAGACTTGGTCTCTTGGTCACCCTGATAACACCTGAACAAATCATTAATAACTGGTTGCTCTGCTTAGGGGAAGAGATGAACTATTTCTGCTAACCGTGCTCCTCTGATCTCCTCTACAGGGACCAGAGTGTACAGCCCCCCAGAATGGATCCTCAATCACCAATATCATGCCAGGTCAGCCACAGTCTGGTCTCTGGGGGTCCTGCTATATGACATGGTCTGCGGGATTCTCCCCTTTGAACATGATGAGGAGATTATTAAGGGCCAGGTCTGCTTTCGGCAGAGCGTCTCTCCAGGTGAGCACACGCCTTTGTAGTGTTAGAGTTGGGCGAACAGCTGCTTAGCCTGAATGCCACACTGACAGAGCGATAATATGACAACATAGAGGTGCATTTACCATCACTTCATGCAACCAATGAGACATGCAAGGCATAGTCTGTGATCTAGTGGTCCCTTCATGTCTTAAACTCAATGAGATGTTTCATGCTATTGAATCCTGGGGAAATGCTGGGGACCCCGCTGTCTTCCCTGCCTCAGACAGCTGCTTCAGAGCTCACTGTTGTCGTTCACTTCAGCACTTGACTCTCCTGCCACTCGCCGGGGTCTTTAGTGTGGCTACTGCCGCTGGCTGATGAAGCAGTCTGACAGAAAGTGGAAATGATAAAAGAGCTAGAACCGAGTAGCTCTCCGGTTTCATCATCTCACTGGGGAAGGGAAAGTTGATTTTTGCTATTAGCCTGCATATGAATGGCGGGGGACGATGGCCTGCTCATGGACTTCCACTGCTAATTTGCTCCCTTGTGTATTTTTGGAGTCTCCATCCAAAGATGGGACCTGGTTCACCTACGTACTAGGGTGGGGGAAGTAACTAAGAAACCACATCTAGGGCAGGTCTACACTCTGGCCGGAATCGATGCTGTGAGATCGAGCTGGGGGGGGTCGATTTATTGTGTGTAGTCTAGACGTGATAAATCGACCCCTGAGCGCTCTCCCGTCGACTCCTGTACTCCAGCGCCACGAGAGGCGCAGGCGGAGTCGATGGGGGGATGGCAGCTGTCGACTCGCCGTCATGAAGACGCCGCGGTGAGTCAATCTAAGTACGTCGACTTCAGCTACGCTATTCTCGTAGCCGCAGTTGCGTATCCTAGATCAATTCCCCCGCCTCCCCTAGTGGAGACCAGGGCCTAGCCACAGCCATGGTCATCTGTCCTGTGAAGCAAGAAAGGCAGATCCCAAAGCAGACTTGCAGGTGGTAAAAGAGGGAGGCTTGTAGGCTTCCCAGACATTACTCAGCAGCACATTCTCACTGACTGCTTGTTTTCTCTCCCCAGAGTGCCAGCACCTCATTGAATGGTGTCTGGACTTGAGGCCCTCCGACAGGCCATCCTTGGAAGACCTCCTAAATCATTCATGGATGCAAGACGTTCCTTTGCCACAGAAAACAGCAGAGATGCACCAGCACAATCTAATTCAGGAGTCTGGCGAATAGCAGTTCCTCTCATCCACGGGGTGTAAAAGAGAAAACTCTTGCCAGTGGCTGCCTGCCTGTTACATGGGAACATTCATATCTCATTCCAGAGGCCAGCTAACTGGCGAATCTTCTGAGAGGCTGGAGGTTAGGCCCTGCCTTACCTGATGTCTTGCCCAGGGGGGCTCCAGGCCCCAGCACGCCAAGCACGTACTTGGGGCAGCAAGCCGCAGGGGGCGCTCTGCCGGCGCTGCCAGGGGGACAGGCAGGCTGCCTTCGGCGGCTTGCCTGCGGAGGGTCCGCTGGTCCCGCGACTTTGGAGGACGTCCCGCAGGCGTGCCTGTGGAGGGTCCGCTGGTCCCGCGGCTTTGGAGGACGTCCCGCAGGCGCACCTGCGGAGGGTCCGTTGGTCCCGTGGCTTTGGAGGATGTCCCGCAGGCGCGCCTGCGGACGGTCCGCTGGTCCCGCGGCTTTGGAGGACGTCCCGCAGGCACGCCTGCGGAGGGTCCGCTGGTCCCGCGGCTTTGGAGGACGTCCCACAGGCGCGCCTGCGAAGGGTCCGCTGATCCTGCGGCTTTGGAGGACCTCCCGCAGGTGCGCCTGCGGAGGGTCTGCTGGTCCCGCGGCTTTGGAGGACGTCCCGCAGGCACGCCTGCGGAGGGTCCGCTGGTCCGGCGGCCTGCAGGAGGTCCACCGAAGCTGCGGGACCAGCGGACCCTCCACAGGCAAACCGCCAGAGGCAACCTGCCTGCCATGCTTGGAGCAGCAAAATCCGTAGAGCCACCCCTGGTCTTGCCAGTAGCCTTTTTGTTTTGTGAATAGTTAATATTGTAAAGGGGAATTCAGAAATCCTGTTGGTTTTTTTATACATGCAGTTTTAAATAAAAATGAATCACTTGACTTAACCTGAGACCTGGTCTCTTTCGGGTGGAGTAAAAGTGCCAGTTTGACAGCGCAGAGAAGTGGTAAACATCAGTGCTACATTGAGGCTGCAGTATGTTACCCATCACGTGGCACGTTGGATGCTGACCAGCCGTGTCAGGGCACAGTGTGTTTCAGTAACACGGATCCTGTGGGGTGGGCTCTGGAGACACTAATGCTTCACATCCGTGAAGGGATTGTTAATAGTTGCCTGTTACTGATGTCTGATTCATTAAGTACTATCACCATCTACAGCCAGGTTGGGACTGGCCCAGAGCCACGGGGGCTGTTGGGGTCCAGGTTAGGAGACCTCGGTTGTTTTCACACTCTTCAGCATAAACATGCTGGGCTTCCCCTCGTTAGACTAAAGCACCCGCACGTTGCAGGCGACTGCCTATCGGTCTGAACAGTGACTTGTGCAGCATGGAATCTAACGCAAACGTTAAAACTCTGCTTTACCCTGGTGGAGCCAGGATCTATTCTTTCCCTGTTCCGTTTCAGGCTGCCTGCCTGCGGGCTGAACGGAACAGCGTGCTCCCCCTGGCTATAATCGTCATGGCGTTGTCTAAAACCGACGCCGTTAGTTCATGTGTAGGGCTGTCAAATGTTCAGAGATGGCGCGTGACTGCAAGCATTGTTTGCACAGTGCATTTCTTTTTAAGACCCTGTTGGTTGGAGCCTCCCAGGGAAATATTTTACCCTCTCGGTGCACTACCCATTTGCTGCTGCTAATCTCCAGCAAGTTGCCTGCCACCAAGTGAGCACTGGAGTTGCCTGGAGACTTCTAGGATGGGGCTGGAGTACTAACATGAGCAGCAGGATATAGGAGTTCTATTCCCGCACTGCAACTTCCTTGCTATGTGCCTTGGGCCAAGTCATTTGCCGCTCTATGCCTCAGTTTCCCCACCTGTAAAGGGCCCCCTGTGCAGTCCTTGCAGGTCCCTTTGAGGAAAGGCAGTAGTGAGTTCATTTTTCAAACATCTCCGTTTTCATTGTAGGTGGGCTGACAAGACAGCTCAGCTCCACATCTTCAGAGGCTGGGGCCTACTTCGCTTTGTGGTTTTCGTTTAACCACAGGCTCTTGTGCTAAACCAACACAAACTCCTTGTTTTGAGAAAGTCCATCTCACCCGTTTATAGCAACAGATGAGTCTCTCGCAGTGAGTGAAATTTAGCTGGGCACAGTTACCGTATCACAGCAAAACTGCGCCCCCACTGCGTGCGGGCTCTCCCTCCTTCCCGTAAACACTGCTCAGCTGCTACTCCCCTTCTTAGAAACCTCACCACAGAAAGGCCAAGTAAGAGCAGTGTGTCATGCCCCACAGGGACTGATGTGATGATAGTCACTATGCTTCCTGCTGCAAATGGCACAGAGTACCTAATCCGGCCCTTTGCCAGGTAGGCAGAACTCCTCACTGAGCTTGGGAGTTAAATCTAAGAGCCTGGTTCAGGAAAACACTTAAACATGTGCTGAGGCCCTGGGAAGTCAATGGCCCCTAACTGGGTACGTTTACACTGCAGCTGGGAACACCCTAGAACGGGTAGGCAACGTATGGCGCGGGTGCCGAAGGCAGCACGAGAGCTGATTTCAGTGGCACTCACACTGCCCGGGTCCTGGCCACTGGTCCTGGGGGCTCTGCATTTTAATTTAATTTTAAATGAAGCTTCTTAAACATTTTAAAATCCTTATTTACTTTACATACAACAATTGTTTGGTTATATATTATAGACTTATAGAATGAGACCTTCTAAAAACGTTAAAATGTATGACTGGCACGCAAAACCTTAAATGAGCGTGACTAAATGAAGACTCGGCACAGCACTTCTGAAAGGTTGCCAACCCCTGCACTAGAAAATAACAGTGTCGACATCTTGGTACCGGTGGAGGACCAATGGTAACACGGTGCCGCAGTAGTGAGGATGCAAGCTGCGAGCAAACGCAGGCTTTCTATATAGAGCGTATCATGCGATCAAATTAAAACACAAAGCCACTTTTCTGAGACATTAGGGCAGGTGTGGGCAAACTTTTTGGCCCGAGGGCCACATCAAGGTTCCAAAATTGTATGTAGGGCCAGGTAGGGAAGGCTGTGCCTCCCCAAACAGCCTGGCCCTGCCCCCTATCCGACCCCCACCCACTTCCTGCCCCCTGACTGCCCCCCCTCAGAATCCCCGACCTGTCCTGCTCCTTGTCACCTGACCGCCCCCCCGAGGTCCCTCCCACCACTGCCCTGGGACTCGACTCTGCTCCCTGTCCCCTGACTGCCCTGACCCCTATGCACCCCACCCCCCTGCCGAGTCCTGACAGCCCCCA
The DNA here is from genome assembly GCF_020497125.1 of Mauremys mutica. Lineage (NCBI taxonomy): Eukaryota > Metazoa > Chordata > Testudines > Geoemydidae > Mauremys > Mauremys mutica. The sequence goes on along the minus strand of NW_025423316.1, from coordinate 62,970 downwards.
GAACTCCCACAATCCAACCCCCCGTTCCCTGTCCCCTGACTGCCCCCGCACCCAGAACCTCTGCCCCATCCCACCCCCCCCCACTCCCTGTCCCCTGACCGCCCCCCTGAGGCCCCCCCCACTGCCCCGGGTCCCCACCCTGCTGCTCCCTGTCCCCTGACCCCTATCCATGCCCCCCTCCAAGTCCTGACAGACCCCCAGAACTCCCACAATCCAATCCCCCCGTTCCCTGTCCCCTGACCAGCCCCGCCCCCAGAACTTCTGCCCCATCCAACTCCCACCCCGCTCCCTGTCCCCTGACTGTCCCCAGGACTCCCTGCCCCTTATCCAACACCCTTGGCCCCGGCCCCTTTCCATGCTGGTGAGTAGTTGCTTCAGGTTAGGGGGCTGTCTGTAAGCGAGGACTGGCCTGTCTCCCAAGATCTGTGAGAGTGAGGGATCATCTTTCGGGATAGGTTGTAGATCCTTGATGATGTGCTGGAGAGGTTTTAGTTGGGGGCTGAAGGTGACGGCTAGTGGCGCTCTGGTACTTTCTTTGTTGGGCCTGTCCTGTAGTAGGTGGCTTCTGGGTACTCTTCTGGCTCTGTCAATCTGTTTCTTCACTTCAGCAGGTGGATATTGTAGTTTTAAGAATGCTTGATAGAGATCTTTTAGGTGTTTGTCTTCGTCTGAGGGATTGGAGCAAATGCGGTTGTATCTTAGAGCTTGGCTGCAGAGAATGGATCGTGTGGTGTGTCCTGGATTGAAACTGGAGGCATGTAGGTAAGTGTAGTGGTCAGTGGTACTTAAGAAAAAAAGCAAAGTCATAGGGTTTTTTGGTAAAATTTATACCCATTTCGCATGTAACTGCACAATACGTTTGCACCACTAGCATAGAGAGCAAAAGAGAATTCTGGAGAATTTTAATAAAACTAGAGATCCCAATCCCGGGGCCAATGAAGGGAAGGTTAACACTCCAAATAATCCCAGTGTTGGGACAGCAGGACTGAAGCTTACAGGCTGAAGTTTTCAGTGTAATGTGTCAGCATTATCTGAACAAAAGTATTCCTTGCCTTCCAAAGACAAGTTGACAGCAAATCGACGCAGGTTCAGTCTGCCTGCTTTCTTCATTCCTTTCAGGGTAGGTGCTACTCCTTAGGTATACCAAAACATTTGCAATTTTGTCCTCAAAAGATTTCCCTGAGAATTGTTTACAAGAGAAAACAGTTACTTGAGTGCAAACATGGCATGTCCATCCATCTAAGACTCAGCGTGGAGTTAGAAGGTATGAGCTATACACTGCAGACCTATAAGCAGGGTAAACCTACATCAACAATGCATCATTCGTAGACCAGTCACAAGACAGGCATGAATAAATCGCAGGCATGTGCATAATATTTCCCCATGCTTATCCTCCCCCCGTCCCCCCAGTTCCTTACATCTTGTCAATTGCTGGGAATGGGCCATTTTCATTACCACTACAAACTGTTCTTTTTCTCTCCTGCTGACAACCGCTCACCTTGACTGATCACTCTCCTTACAGTGTGCATGGTAACACCCATTGTTTCATGTTCTCTGTGTATATCTATATCTTCCTGCTGTATTTTCCACTACATGCATCCGATGAAGTGGGTTGTGGCCCACGAAAGCTTATGCTCAAATAAATGTCTTAGTTTCTAAGGTGCCACAAGTCCTCCTGTTCTTTTTGTGGCTACAGACGAACACGGCTGCTACTCTGAAACCTGTCATACACCTATCAGTATCACCTCATTCTCAGCTATGCCTTCATCGGTCATTTTACTGTAATTTAACTAATCAATCCAAACATAATGTCACTTGATTATTTAACAAATTAGATCCCACCCCCTTCATTGGTTTACACCCAGCAAAATTACTTCATCAGGAAAAAAAAAAAATCAACCAACCAGACAGAGACCAGACAGATAAACAATAGCAAAATGGGGACCAATAAAATCACCATGATTACAGGCATGCAAACCATTTCAGAAATGCCTATGCAGTTATTGTAAAGACTCTTGATTATTCATGCAGTTGAATGGTGGTGGTGTGGCACTGGGCATAGGGCGTCTGAGGGGTGGTGGGCAGGGGAGTTTCTGGGGGTCTTCGGGTGTAGGGATGCTGGGCATGGGTATTTGTGGGGGCCTCTGGGGGGCGTGGCGCCGCAGGTAGGGGGTTCAAGCGGTGATGGGCGGGGGGGGTCTCCAGGTGGCGTGGCGCTGGGAGTAGGGGGTCAGAGGGGTGCTGGGCAGTGGGGGTTTGGGGGGTCTCCAGGGGGTGTGGCGCTGGGCGTAGGGGGTCCAAGGGTTGCGGGGTGGGGGAGGTTCGAGGGTCCCCGGGGAGCATTGCGCTGGGGGTAGGGGGTACGAGGGTTGCTGGGGGGGGGAGGGTCGGGGGTCCCCAGGGGGCATAGCGCTGGGCGTAGGGGGTCCGAGGGTTGCTGGGTGGGGGAGGTTCGGGGGTCCCCGGGGGGCATAGCGCTGGGTGTAGGGGGTCAGAGGGGTGCTGGGCGGGGGGGGTTGTGAGGGTCTCTGGGTGGTGGGGTGCTGGGCATAGCGCTGGGTGTAGGGGGGTCACAGAGGTCGCGGGGAGCTCTGAGCCCTATCAATCCCGGCCCCAGCCTGGCCACCGGAGCCGCAGCCGGGATTTAAAGAGCTCTGGGCTGCCCTTTCAATCCCCGCCATGGAAGTCGATGCGGTCCAGGATGGCGTACTGGCTCTCGCCGGAATGCCGGACCAGACCGGCCCGGCTTACTTTCACCTCTGACTGTGTGTGTATGAATGTGTCACAAACAATGCAGCTGCAGCCTGCCACCGACCAGCAGCGACCCCAGCAACCGGCCCCTGTGGGCTGCTGCCAGCAGAGAGCCAGCAGGTGCCGCTGGGCTGGGTCTGCTGAGGAGTAAGTAACCAAGGCAAAAACCACAGCCAGCCAACCAGGGAGGGAGCCGGGTGGGGCGGGGGTGAGGGGAAGCCAGGGGTGAATGAAGGACAACTGGAATAGCCTTCCTGAAATTTACAAGATATTTAGAGAAAGTTTTGTCAATTTCAGCCTCTGCACTCTGCAGGCAGGACAAAACAAAACAAAAAGAGATCTGAGATTGCACCACATTTCAGGTGTATAACGCAATATCGAAAGAGGGTGGGTTGGAATTAAAACTACTATTTCTTTCAAAGGAGGCACAATAATTTCCCTGAATATTTAGTTTTCCCCTCCAGTCCCTTTGTGGTTTTGTCTATGGGGGCTATTTGCTTTCCCTGTGAATCTTTAGTTGCTTTAGCAAAATTGCTTTGCCCAAAATAAACCCTAATCATCATGACACATCTTTCCACCATGTTCTCCATGCTTTTTGTGTTTTTTTTTAAAAAACAGTAACATTTCAAAGAGGATTTGCAAGCAGTTTGGACATCACAACCATGATCCTCTGCTGGGGAGGGAATGGGATAGATTTGAACTTGGAAATGGTTCCTGATTTTGATTGTGTTTAGGAGATCCCCTCATCCCTGGGGCAGAAAAGAACTGCCCCTGCCATGGTCACACACACCCAACAACAACTGGGAGTGAAATTAACAAGGATGCCAGAAACAGCTCCTAACTCTGGGCACTGAACTGCACAGGGAACAGCTGAGTTTAAACTGTTCTTTTGCAGGCAGCAGCAGCAGGCATCTCAGCCAGTGTCCCTACTGCAAACTGACTTGCCTGCCTGGTGCGAAGGTTGTGGATCTCTCGAGGCATCTAGACAGACTTATGTGTAGTGCTGGGGAGGAGCCAGTGGTCGTGGTACATGTAAGTACCAATGACATAGGGAAGGGTAGGAGAGATGTCCTGGAAGCCAAATTTAGACTGCTAGGGAAGAGACTGAAATCTAGGACCTCTATGGTGGCATTCTCAGAAATGCTCCCAGTTCCACGCGCAGGGCCAGGTAGGCAAGTCAGTAGGGACACTGGGGAAACTTCTGGGATGGGAGGAGCCTATACAGGAGAGATGGGCTCCATCTAAACCAAAGTGGAACCAGACTGCTGGCACTTAACATTAAAAAGGTTGTAGGGCAGTTTTTAAACTAGGAGATGGGGGAAAGCCGACTGCTGCAGAGGAGCGTGTGGATCGGACACAGACTTCTCTTAGGGGAGAGTCTGATGATAGAGAATCTCCAGGTTATAGTCAGGAGCAGAGGACGGAAGAGGATAATATAAGGGCCGGATCAGATGATAAACAGTCACATAAAAAAGAATCTGGCACATCAGAAAAAGGCAGGCTAATAAACAGGGACAAGTTTTTAAAGTGCTTGTACACAAATGCCAGAAGTCTAAATAATAAGATGGGTGAACTAGAGTGCCTTGTGATAAAGGAGGATATAGATATAATAGGCATCACAGAAACCTGGTGGACTGAGAGCAATCAATGGGACACAATCATTCCGGGGTACAAAATATATTGGAAGGACAGAACAGGTCGTGCAGGGGGAGGAGTGGCACTATATGTGAAAGAAAGTGTAGATTCAAATGAAGTAAAAATCTTAAGCGAATCCACATGTTCCATAGAATCTCTATGGATAGAAATTTCATGCTCTAGTAAAAATATAACATTAGGGATCTATTATCGACCACCTGACCAGGACAGTAATAGTGATGATGAAATGCTAAGGGAAATTAGAGAGGCTATCAAAATTAAGAACCCAATAGTGAGGGATTTCAATTATCCCCATATTGACTGGGAACATTTCACTTCAGGACGAAATGCAGAGATAAAATTTCTCGATACTTTAAATGACTGCTTCATGGAGCAGCTGGTACGGGAACCCACAAGGGGAGAGGCAACTCTAGATTTAATCCTGAGTGGAGCGCAGGAGCTGGTCCAAGAGGTAACTATAGCAGGACCGCTTGGAAATAGTGACCATAATACAATAGCATTCAACATCCCAGTGGTGGGAAGAACACCTCAACAGCCCAACACTGTGGCATTTAATTTTGAAAGGGGGAACTATACAAAAATGAGGGGGTTAGTTAGACAAAAGTTAAAAGGTACAGTGACTAAAGTGAAATCCCTGCAAGCTGCATGGGCCCTTTTTAAAGACACCATAATAGAGGCCCAACTTCAATGTATACCCCAAATTAAGAAACACAGTAAAAAGAACTAAAAAAGAGCCACTGTGGCTTAACAACCATGTAAAAAAAGCAGTGAGAGATAAAAAGACTTCCTTTAACAAGTGGAAGTCAAATCCTAGTGAGGCAAATAGAAAGGAGCACAAACACTCCCAACTTAAGTGCAAGAGTGTAATAAGAAAAGCCAAAGAGGAGTTTGAAGAACGGCTAGCCAAAAACTCCAAAGGTAATAACAAAATGTTTTTTAAGTACATCAGAAGCAGGAAGCCTGCTAAACAACCAGTGGGGCCCCTTGACGATCGAAATACAAAAGGAGCGCTTAAAGACGATAAAGTCATTGTGGAGAAACTAAATGGATTCTTTGCTTCAGTCTTCACGGCTGAGGATGTTAGGGAGATTCCCAAACCTGAGCTGGCTTTTGTAGGTGACAAATCTGAGGAACTGCCACAGATTGAAGTGTCACTAGAGGAGGTTTTGGAATTAATTGATAAACTCAACATTAACAAGTCACCGGGACCAGATGGCATTCACCCAAGAGTTCTGAAAGAACTCAAATGTGAAGTTGCGGAACTATTAACTAAGGTTTGTAACCTGTCCTTTAAATCGGCTTCGGTACCCAATGACTGGAAGTTAGCTAATGTAACGCCAACATTTAAAAAGGGCTCTAGGGGTGATCCCGGCAATTACAGACCGGTAAGTCTAACGTCAGTACCGGGCAAATTAGTCGAAACAATAGTTAAGAATAAAATTGTCAGACATGTAGAAAAACATAAACTGTTGAGCAGTAGTCAACATGGTTTCTGTAAAGGGAAATCGTGTCTTACTAATCTATTAGAGTTCTTTGAAGGGGTCAACAAACATGTGGACAAGGGGGATCCGGTGGACATAGTGTACTTAGATTTCCAGAAAGCCTTTGACAAGGTCCCTCACCAAAGGCTCTTACGTAAATTAAGCTGTCATGGGATAAAAGGGAAGGTCCTTTCATGGATTGAGAACTGGTTAAAGGACAGGGAACAAAGGGTAGGAATTAATGGTAAATTCTCAGAATGGAGAGGGGTAACTAGTGGTGTTCCCCAAGGGTCAGTCCTAGGACCAATCCTATTTAATTTATTCATAAATGATCTGGAGAAAGGGGTAAACAGTGAGGTGGCAAAGTTTGGAGATGATACTAAACTGCTCAAGATAGTTAAGACCAAAGCAGACTGTGAAGAACTTCAAAAAGATCTCACAAAACTAAGTGATTGGGCAACAAAATGGCAAATGAAATTTAATGTGGATAAATGTCAAGTACTGAACATTGGAAAAAATAACCCCAACTATACATACAACATGATGGGGGCTAACTTAGCTACAACGAGTCAGGGAAAAGATCTTGGAGTCATCATGGATAGTTCTCTGAAGATGTCCACGCAGTGTGCAGAGGCGGTCAAAAAAGCAAACAGGATGTTAGGAATCATTAAAAAGGGGATAGAGAATAAGACTGAGAGTATATTATTGCCCTTATATAAATCCATGGTACGCCCACATCTCGAATACTGTGTACAGATGTGGTCTCCTCACCTCAAAAAAGATATTCTAGCACTAGAAAAGGTTCAGAAAAGGGCAACTAACATGATTAGGGGTTTGGAGAGGGTCCCATACGAGGAAAGATTAAAGAGGCTAGGACTCTTCAGCTTGGAAAAGAGAAGACTAAGGGGGGATATGATAGAGGCCTATAAAATCATGAGTGATGTTGAGAAAGTGGATAAGGAAAAGTTATTTACTTATTCCCATAATACAAGAACTAGGGGTCACCAAATGAAATTAATGGGCAGCAGGTTTAAAACAAATAAAAGGAAGTTCTTCTTCACGCAGTGCACAGTCAACTTGTGGAACTCCTTACCTGAGGAGGTTGTGAAGACTAGGACTATAACAATGTTTAAAAGGGGACTGGATAAGTCCATGTTGGCTAAGTCCATAAATGGCTATTAGCCAGGATGGGTAAGAATGGTGTCCCTAGCCTCTGTTCATCAGAGGATGGAGATGGATGGCAGGAGAGAGATCACTTGATCATTGCCTGTTAGGTTCACTCCCTCAGGGGCACCTGGCATTGGCCACTGCTGGTAGACTCATACTGGGCTAGATGGACCTTTGGTCTGACCCGGTACGGCCTTTCTTATGTTCTTATGTAGAGCCTAGAGGAAAACCCCTGCTCGGGGGGGGGGGGGGGGAGGAATGCAGATCCTTGTGGGCAGCCTGGCTGAAGGAGGGGGAGGGAGGAGCGGACAAACCAATGTGACAGTGTGTTTTCCCCTTCCAGCTGCTTTTATTAGCTCTGGATTTAAGCTGGGCAGCGAAATGCTTGTATTTGTTGTGTATATGAGAAGGAGAGATCCCCTCATCCCGGGGGCAGAAAAGGTCAAACACACCCGCCCCTCGACCCCCCTCCCCCCAGCTACTGTGAGTGAAATTAACAAGGATGCCAGAAACCGAGCCCTGGGGGCTGAACCATCAGGGAACAGCTGAGTTTAAACTATTCTTATGCAGGGAGCAGGCTTCTCTCTCCCTCCCTCAGTCAGTCTCCTTTTCTTACCGGTCCTCCGTACCGGCCCGTACCAGCTTACTTTCACCTCTGCCTAGGGGGTCCGAGGGGAGCTGGGGGTGGGGGGTTGGTGGGGGTGTGACGAAATGGGGCTGTTCTTAGTGTTCCCTCTGAATACTGTGTGGGGGCCTCAAGTCCTGGCCGACCCTCTGTCTCCTGGCAACTAATGGCCAGGCCCTTCCCCCTGCAAGGGGATGCTAAAGGTGGGGGAGAACAAAGAGGTCAGGTGACCTCCTGGCCCGGGAAAGGAACTGAGCAGAGGAGGAGGGGCTGGACGGGGGGTGTCAGTTTGGGGCTGGCTGGGGACGAGGCGTGAAGTGCAGACGGGGTTGTCTGGCTCACTGCCCCCAGAATGGACCTGGCCGAGGGGTCCGGTTCTCTGTACCTACGAGCTCTGTTTTACACCCTGTTCCTGTCATCTAATAAACCTCTGTGTCACTGGCTGGCTGAGAGTCACGTCTGACTGTGAAGTGGGGGTGCAGGACCCTGTGGCTTCCCCAGGACCCCGCCTGGGCGGACTCGCTGTGGGAAGCGCATGGAGGGGCAGAGGATGCTGAATGCTCCAAGGAGACACCCAGGAGGTGAAGCCGTGGGAGCTTCTTGCCCTGCAGACAGTCTGCTCCGAGGGAGAGGAGGCTCCCCAAAGTCCTGCCTGGCTTGTGGGGAGCAGTTCCAGAGCATCGCCCGGGGACTCCATGACAGGGGGTTTCCAGGTGGTGTGGCAATGGGGCATAGGGCATAAGCGGGGTGCGGGGCTGGGGTGGGTGGGGGGTCTTCAGGGGGTGTGGCACAGAGGGTCAGAGGGGTGCTGGGCATGAGGGATGTGGGCGTTCCTGGGGGGTGTTGCGCTGGGCGTAGGGGGTCAGAGGGGTGCTCGGCTGTTGGGGTCTCCGGGGGGTGTGGCACTGGGCATAGGGGGTCAGAGGCGTGCTGGGGGGGGGGGGTCTCTGGGTGGTGTGGCACTTGGCACAGGGGGTCTGAGGGGTGCTGGGCAGGAGGGTTTGGGGGGGTCTCTGGGGTGTGTGGTGCTGGGCACAGGGGGTCAGAGGAGTGGTGGGCAGGGGGTTGTGGGGGTATCTGGGGAATGTGGTGCTGGGCACAGGGGGTCAGAGGGGGACTGGGCAGGGGGGGTTGGGGGGGTCTTTGGGGGCGTGGCGCTGGGCGTTGGGGGTCAGGGGGTTGCTGGGCAGGGTGGTCTGTGGGGGTCTCTGGGGTTGTGTCAATGGGCAGGGGGGTAGCATGGTGCAGCACGGGCCTTCCCCTAAGGAGAAGAAGCACGATGGCAGTGCAGGACCGGGCTGGCCAGTGTGCGTCTGGCGGCTCCTTGGTTGTGAACAGTGCCCTTGTACTGGACTGGGCGGAGCGGGGCTGTCCCTGCCGTGCCATGACCCATCTCCCATTGCCTCAGGCAGCCCCTCGCTCTGAGGACTCTGCCCCCCCACCCCATGTCCTCTTCGCCCCCATGCGGGCCCACAAAAGGTTAATCCGGCCCTGTTTGGGGTGCAGGCTGTGGGGAGTTTGGGTGAGGGGTGCAGGCTCTGAGCTGGGGCAGGGCATTGGGGTACAGGAGGGGGCGTCTGGTCAGTATTTCACAGTGTTCAGTCTCCTGGCTGCACTTGTATAAGCTAGAGAGGAACTGTGGTGTCTAAGCATTTGCAAAGATGTATAGTTTAAGACAGGGTGACTCATAGACTTTAAGGTCAGAAGGGACCATTATGACCATCTAGTCTGACCTCCTGCACAATGCAGGCCACAGAATCTCACCCATCCACTTCTATAACAAACCCCTAACTATGTCTGAGTTATTGAAGTCCGCAAATCGTGGTTTGAAGACCTCAAGCTGCAGAGAATCCTCCAGCAAGTGACCCGTGCCCCATGCTGCAGAGGAAGGCGAAAAACCTCCAGGGCCTCTGCCAATCTGCCCTGTGGGAAAATTCCTTCCCAACCCCAAATATGGCGATCAGCTAATCAGTTCTGGAAGCTACTGAAGTGAATAAAACTGGGGAGGAAGATGCAGTCCTAAAACCAACCTAAGAAGCTGTGTTTTGAACAAGCTTCTGGTTGTGGTGAAGTGAATAAAATATTACTAAATCCAGTCTACTGTTGGATAAAGCCTGAATTTCTGTCAGGTACGAACAGCATCATCTGAGCCCATCTATAAGGCCAAATAGTGTTTTAACCATATTGGGAATTAATGTGAAACCAGCTCCTCCACCACAGCAGCTTCTTTTGTAATATAGCCTAGTCCACACTTGGAACAGACCTGTACTAATGACACTTCTGTTGATACATAGCTGTTATCAAAGTTTAACCACGTCTCCCCAAATGTGGTGGGGTTGGGTTTTGTTTTAGGCGAACAGTCGAACATAGTGGTACACTGCTAAAAAGATAGTCTTCAAGAAAATTCACTAGCACAATTTTCAGGGAAAAAAAGAATCCTTGTCCACACTGACTGACACCCTGCTAGTTACACCCATATCAACAACCATGGTTTAGTGTGGTTCTGATCCCTGTACGTAGGATACAAGCCAACCTACGCTGAAATGAAAGTGCTCTTCCTCTAAATGTTCTTTCAATGTGTTTGTATTTGAAAGCGGACAGTGATGCGGTTCCAAATGTCACAGTACATGTGATTACAAACGATTGAAACAAATTCATTTATTTCACAAATGCCAATTGAGCGAGGCAGCAGCCATACTTAATAAAAATCCAGTCCCTCCTCCTAAACGTTTACAAGTTGTTTTATAGTTCCCCCCAAATTTAGCTCTGTGATTTTGGATATACAACAAATATGTGAAAGGGACAGAACAGAAGGGAAGCTTTGTTTGGAGTATTAAAGAACTGAAAAGAGGAAAATTGGCTCAACTGAATCTCCTAAAAAAATAGTATGAACACACACCCTGCATCAGATTTCAGAATTCTTCATTTCAATTATGTGCCTTCTGCTGACATCTTTATGTCAACAAATAGGTGTTTTTTACATGTCATAGCATCAGAAAAGCAAAGCAAGGAGGCCGATGTAAATTTTGGTGAAGAAGTACAGTAAAGTAAGGTTTGTATAAGGGCTGTCAAGCGATTAAAAATTAATTGTGATTAATCGCACTAACAACAATAGAATGCCATTTATTTTCAAGTATCAGAGGGGTAGCTGTGTTAGTCTGGATCTGTAAAAGCAGCAAATAGTCTTGTGGCACCTTATAGACTAACAGATGTTATGGAGCATGAGCTTTCGTGGGTGAATATCCACTTCCTCGGATGCATGTAGTGGAAATCTCCAGGGGCAGGTATATATAAGCAAGCAAGAAGCAGGCTAGAGATAACGAGGTTAGTTCAATCAGGGAGGATGAGGCCCTCTTCTAGCAGCTGAGGTGTGAAAACCAAGAGAGGAGAAACTGGTTCTGTAGTTGGCAAGCCATTCACAGTCTTTGTTTAATCCTGAGCTGATAGTGTCAAATTTGCAGATGAACTGAAGCTCAGCAGTTTCTCTCTGAAGTCTGGTCCTGAAGTTTTTTTGCTGCAGGATGGCCACCTTAAGATCTGCTATTGTGTGGCCACGGAGGTTGAAGTGTTCTCCTACAGGTTTTTGTATATTGCCATTCCTGATATCTGATTTGAGTCCATTTATCCTTTTCCTTAGAGACCGTCCAGTTCGGCCACTGTACATAGCAGAGGGGCATTGCTGGCATATGATGGCGTATATTACATTGGTGGACGTGCAGGTGAATGAACCGGTGATGGTGTGGCTGATCTGGTTAGGTCCTGTGATGGTGTCGCTGGTGTAGATATGTGGGCAGAGTTGGCATCGAGGTTTGTTGCATGGATTGGTTCCTGACACTGTTGTAGCTGGCGTTGCAAGATATGCATGTGCCATATGCACTAAAGATTCACATGTCCCTTCATGCTTCAACCACCATTCCAGAGGAAGTGCTATTTCTTTTGCTTACCATTTTTACAGTGCATATATTTGTGATCAAAACTAATAATATAAAGTGAGCACTGTGCACTGTGTATATGTATTGTAATTGAAATCAATACTGAAAATGTAGAAAAACATCCAAAAATATTTAATACATTTCAATTGCTCTTATATTGTTATAAGTGCAATTAAAAATTAACCGTGATTAATTTTAATTAATTGTGATTAATCACAATTAATTTTGAGCTAATCACGTGTGTTAACTGTGATTAATTTACAGCACTAGTTTGTATGTATTATGTTTGTGGTGTGGTTATTAATAAACATTTACACAACAAACAGAACTTATTCTTGGTTTAATACACCTTTGTTTGGCAGAATTTTGGAAAATCTAGACTATTCAATCGGAGGGTCTTACAATATTGTAGACCTGTCCAGGCGAGGTGAATAGGTTGGGTTTTAAACCACGTTAGCAAACACATTTTTAAATATACAGTATTGTCCAGGACTTTTAACCTAGTGGAGACAGGGCAAGGTCTGTCTCCATGTGTTAGGTAGTCATGGGCATCCCTAAACTCCTTTTTTTCTACTCCAGACAGAGCCTAAATGTTTTCTAGACTCCAGGTTTGATTTATTTACACAGCTGCAAGTCCATGTCAGAGTTCACGCAGGTTGAAATTTCAAAGTGCCAATAATTCCACCAAACTGAGAACAGAAAGCACACCTATATGAAATCTCAAATATCGGTGGCCACATATCCACAGACGCCAACACTGCTAGATGTGATCAAACCCAGCACCAGAAGAATCCATCACTTGTACTAAGGCAAGTCTAGGGAGTTGGCTTCACGGCAGAGTTAACGGTGTTCTACCATTCTAGCATTGCCCCCAGATCAAATCCCATCCACACACAAAATCTCTGAACTCAAGCATGGCAGTTCTTTAACTTGATTTGGCTGGCCGGTCAATGGAGCTCAAGTGAACACAACTCAGCGGGCAATTCAATCACTATGATCTGAATGTTATTTCACTGTGTAGCTGCTCTCATCCCAGTTAGGCTAATTTGAGGTGTTAACTACAGTGAAAACCTGGGTTAGAAGTTAACAGACTGTACAGAGGTGGACACGTGAAGTAGGCTCTCTCATTACTGGAGCTAGGTGGGAAATGGTTTTCCCATCCCATGAAAGTTTTAAAGATTCTGAAATTTATCCCACCACAAATTGTGACAAATTATAAATCTCATATTTTAATGAACTGAACCTGAATTGGTTTTTTTTTTAATTAGGTAAAATGAAATGTTTCTTTTTGATACTTGCAAAAGGTTGAAATAAAAATAAAAAGTTTTGGAACCTTAATCTCCAAAAAGAAACAAAAATTTTCAAAACAAAAAGTTGTTTCAAACCAAAAATGAAACTTTTTGTTTAGATAATGTTGAAACAGCATTTTGACAATTTCAAAACATTTTTTAAAATAAAAAATTCAAATTGGGAAATTTGTCAAAACCAACCCTTACCCAGAGAGTTTCAGTTTGACAAATGTAGCATTTTCCATTGAAAAATACTTAGTTGGAAAACTCCAGACCAGCTCTACTTATTACTTAATTGTTCAAATGTCCTGACAAAGAAAAATATTGTTTGTATATCATTCTAATATATTGGATATTATCCTCCTTGCTCTGACCTGAGCTTTAGGTTGGGATGGAGATGGAAAAGATTTCAGATGATTCATTAACACTTTATAGAAAATGAAATGATGTGCTTTACAAAGTTTACAGTGCCTACTCCCCAAAAATTGTTCAGGTCTTTAACTGCTGGGACACTGTTCGTATTTCATCCTGGATCATCTAAAGACCTGTAACCTTCTGATTTCCTATTATACAAATCTCTGTACGAGTTTCCATTTCTCTTCTATTGATCAGACGCTCTAGCCATTTCTAAGCACTAATATTTCCATTCCAGGTCATGGCATTTTCATCATTTGTAGTTAAAGGAACAAGCTTTGATAAGTTTTTACAGTACTAATATGAATGGTTTTCAGTTTTTAGGGAAAAGGACTGGTTTGCTGTCTCGTTGTAGTATTCTGGTATCTTTTTGTACTGTTTTCTCCTAAACCATCAGAGGCCTCTACATTTAGGGGGAATCACATGGCTTGTGGGCTCTGGAAGTGCATTTAGTTTGCCAGTTCAAATCCAGCCTTAAATAAATAATAAACATGTTTCAAAGACGGTTATTTGAAATTATTTACTTTAATTTAAAGAAAAACAAAACCATCAGCATAAAAGCATGCACATCCAGGCTGGAGGTGAGCTCCACAACAACTAAAAGCACAATCCAAAAATAATTACAAAGAAAATAACCAAACCGAGACGCCATCCTGCGAGCTGCTCCCAGTGGGCAAGCCTCCTATGCCTCTGTGGAGAAGCTGGCAAAATCAGCCCATAACAGTCACCAGTCAGCAAAATTAGTCGAGTTCCTACTCTACCCTTTCTCTTCAAATGAACCTCACTCCTCCTCAGACAGGCTTTGCAAAGGAGTTTTTTAGGCCACAACAGGAAGAGGGGCTCTCACAGAACATATTAAAAATCCCCACTCCAACTGGTAGTATCAAAAAGGAGCCGCAGGATAGACTAGGCATGCACACTAACGTTCTTCCACCTGGTGACGGTACATTGTTAGTGTGGTGTAAGGCTTGCACGTCCGCTGCCCTGCAGTTTTGTTCTGCAAATAAACAGAAGTCATCAGCACTCGCATCATAGGCACTTACAGGAGCATGGAAAAAGAGTAAAAAAGACAAAAATGCCAGCAAGCAGGCTTTTAGAGGGTTTTTTTCCAGAGCGATTGGCAATACCACCCATCAATTAGTTACCATTATTTTGTCCTGTAAACGTCAAACAGATACAATTAAACCTGCTCCAGTTTTTAAGTAAGGCCTGGTCTACACTAGGACTTTAATTCGAATTTAGCAGCGTTAATTCGAACTAACCGCTCAACCATCCACACCAGGAAGCCATTTAATTCGAACTAGAGGGCTCTTTAGTTCGAATTTGGTACTCCACCCCGGCAGGTGGAGTAACGCTAAATTCGACATGGCTAGCTCGAATTAGGCTAGGTGTGGATGCAAATCGAACTTAGTAGCTCCGGGAGCTATCCCACAGTGCACCACTCTGTTGACGCTCTGGACAGCAGTCCGAGCTTGGATTCTCTGACCAGCCACACAGGAAATGACCCGGGAAAATTTGAATTCATTTTCCTGTCTGGGCACTTTGAATCTGACGTCCTGGCTGGACATCGGGGCGAGCTCCGCAGCACCTGCAACGATGCAGAGCTCTCCAGCAGAGGAGTTCATGTTATCTGTGAATAAAAAGAGGGACCCAGCATAGACTGACTGGGAACTCTTCGATCTGATCGGTGTGTGGGGCGAGGAGTCTGTGCTTTCGGAGCTGCGCTCCAAAACAGGGAATGCGAAGACCTACGAGAAGGTCTCCAAAGCCATGAGAGACAGAGGATACAGGCGGGATGCAACGCAGCGCCGCGTGAAAATCAAGGACCCCAGACAAGGCTACCAAAAAATCAAAGCGGCAAACGGACGCTACGGAGCCTGCCACCACTGCCCCACCAGTGACCGTGGACTCTGACGATGGGACAGTGTCGACGGCCAGTTCCTCGGTGATGTTCGCGGACGGGGAAGATGAGGAAGGGTTTGTGGAGGACGAGGCAGGCGAGAGCGCTTACAACGATGGTTTCCCCGAGAGCCAGGATCTATTCATCACCGTCACGGAGATCCCCCAACAACCCTCCCCGGCCATTAACCCGGACCCTGAATCAGGGGAAGGAGCAGTCGGTAAGTGCTGTAACCATGTTAACTTTTATTCTTAATATAACAGGAATCTGAAGTGTGTGAGAAGGAGGTCTCTCTGTATATGGTGATAGAACAGAAATCCTCCTGGGAGATCTCCACGAAGCTCTCCTTCCGTTAATCGATAAGCATCAGCAGGAGGTTCCTGAGGAGAGCTGCCTTATTGGGTGCTCCGTGATAGCACCGTTTTCCGCGCGAGGCTTTCATGCGGTATTCAGGGAGCACTGCCTCCCCAAGCACGGCTGCATCGGGCCCTGGTTCGTGCTAGCTTTCACGCAGCATGCGCTCTCTGTCTCCTTCAGTGACCCTCCTCAGGGTGATCTCGCTCGGAGACTCCTGCATCTAATTAGGTTAATTACTGTAATTTTACGCCTGGTCCAAAGTATTTTTAAAAAATCTAAGGACAGATGGCATAGCACAGTCTCAGCACGCAGCTGCGTGACGACCGTAACGGAAAGCCAAAGAATCAAATGGACGCTCATGGAGGGAGGGGGGAATGAGGACGCAAGGTATCCCACAGTTCCTACTGTCTCCGAAAAGTATTTGCATTCTTGGATGAGCTCCAAATGCTTCTAGGGTCAAACACAGTGTCTGCGGTGGGTCAGGGCATAGTTCGGCAATTTGCGCACACACCCCACCCACCACCAGAAGTGAAAACAATCCTCTGTTGACTCTTTTACATGTCACCCTATCTTTACTGAATGCTGCAGATAGACGCGATGGTGCAGCACTCAACACCAACATCCTTGCTCCCCCCATGCTATGGATGGCTGATGGTACAATAAGATGGAAATCCGTCCTCATCATCAGCCTATTGGCACATGGGCAGTGCAAAAGGGCTGGTAACCATGCCGACTAGTATCAGTAAGGTCGATCAAGGGCGCCTGTCCCTAATTTTTGATGGCTGATGGTACAATATGGCTGGTAACCGTCCTCATCATTGCAACAGGGGGCTGAGCTCCATCAGCCCCCACCCTTCATTGTAAATAAAAGATTCAATTGCCCCTGGACTAGCAGAGGGATGATGGGCTCCTTCATCCACACTCCTTAATGTCCTGCCTGGACTATCATTGCAGCTGGAGGCTTCCTTCCACTCATTTCTCACAAACAAGTCACTGTGTCTTATTCCTGCATTCTTTATTACTTCATCACACAAGTGGGGGGACAATGGTATGGTAGCCCAGGAAGGCTGGGGTAAGAATGGAATGAACAGGTGGTATTGTTGCAGGAGCACCCCCTGTGAATAGCATACAGCTCATAATTTATGCAGGATCGGACACAGAGCAGCTGTGCTCTCTGGTTCTATGATACCGTGGTTCTCTAGTACACTTGCCCATAATTTAGGCAGGACTGATTCTATTTTTAGGTACCAAAAAGGAGGGATTGACTCAGGGAGTCATTCCCAATTTTTGCTTTTGCGCCCCTGGCTGCTCGGCCAGGGGCACTTATGACAGCCCCAAATGGGGCAGTGCAAAAGGACAGGTAACCATGCCCATCTTATTACCATCTTATTACCAATTTATGGTATGGTTGATGGTACAATATGGCTGGTAACGATCTCTGCTGTCATGCAAAAGCAAAAGCATGCTGCTGTGTAGCGCTGCTTGCCCGCCTCTGTCAGCGGCATCTAGTACACATACGGTGACATACACAAAAGGCAAAACAGTGTCCATGGTTGCCACGCTATGGCGTATGCCAGGGCAATTCTGGGAAAACGGGCTTGAAATGATTGTCTGCCGTTGCTTTCCCGGAGGAAGGAATGACTGGTGACATTTACCCAGAATCCACCGCAAAAATGATTTCTGCCCCAGCAGGCACAGGGGTCTCAACCCAGAATTCCCAGAGACAGCCTAGACTCAGTTAATTGTTCGCAAAAATGTATCTTTGCAAGGAATTCACTCCCTGTTTCCCATCTCACAGCTTCCACTGTCTCCAGACCTGCCACAGCATCCCCCTCGCAGAGGCTGGCGAAGATTAGGCGGCGAAAGAAAAAGACAAGGGACAAGATGTTCGAGGAATGTATGGGCTGCTACCTAGCAGAGGCGGACCAGCAGAGCCAGTGGAGGGAGACCGTCTCTCTGTGCCAGCGCTCACACAGCGAACGGGAGGAGAGGTGGCGTGAGGAAGACAAGCAGGTGACTGAAACAATGCTTGGACTAGTGAGGGAGCACACGGACATGCTCAGGCGCCTTGTGGATGTTCTGCAGGACCGCAGGAGGACAGAGCCCCCCTGCAGTGTATCTGCAACCGCCCTCCCCCGCCACAAAGTCCCATACCCCCCTCACCGAAAATAATCAGGAGGAGGGGCGGCCGGGGACGTGAATACTGTCACTGCACCACAGCACAGTGCTCAAGTACCCAAAAGCTCTCATACCCTACATTTGCCGAAGTCCTTCACTTCCAGACTCACAGTAGTCCCAATCCCAGTCCCATCCCCTAACTTTCTACTTAATTAATAAAAATGCTTTGCTGTTAATTACTGTTTCCGTTATGTTTTTTCAAAGAAGACTGTGTTCGAATGGGGGGCGTGGGGAAGGGGGTGGTTAATTGCATAGGACAGTCACCTTTCCCAGGGTACAGACACGGGGGCAGGATCAGCAGCGGGTCACACACACGGTGCAGTCAGTAGGCAACCTGGTCGGTTTTTGGAGGTGGTTTCCAGGATCTGTGTGGGCGGGGGAGATGTGACTTTGCAGCGGGAGAGGGCAGTTACAGATCTTATACAGCAGTGCTTGTCCTGGACCGCTGAGTCACGCAGCTGAGGAATCTGGATCCGTCCTCCTCCACCACAAGGTCACATATCCGCCCGCACACAGAATTCCATAAAGAGGGATGGCAGGCTCCGTTAAAAGAAGCATTCCGGCACTGCGGACCGCTCTAGGAGCAGGAGCCTGTCATTCCTTGAGTTTAGAGGCGGTCTTTACATCACCGCACACCCTACCCAGCACAGCCTGCGTCCCAGTTTCAACCCTTTCACGAACA
Source organism: Mauremys mutica (assembly GCF_020497125.1). Taxonomy (NCBI): domain Eukaryota; kingdom Metazoa; phylum Chordata; order Testudines; family Geoemydidae; genus Mauremys; species Mauremys mutica. The sequence continues at coordinate 44,538 of NW_025423316.1, read as the reverse complement.
GTCATGAATAAAGAAACCTTTGTTAAGTAATAATGGGACATGTATTTTATTTTTACACGTGTGCTGGAAGTGGGGGTAACGGGGTGAACGGGGTATGTAACCGAAGAGGAGAGTCAACAGTCAGTGGGTAAAGAAACAGGGGCAGGTTCAGCTTCTCTGTAAAGAAACTGAACAGTCACAGGTCACGCTGCTCGCTGCTCGCTGGTATTTGAAGAGTTCCTTGTCGCTGTCCCAAGCGCCTGTATAGGGCTTCATGAGCAAGTGCATTAGCGGGCAGGCTGGGTCCCCGAGGATGACTATAGGCATCTGCACATCCACAACAGTTATTTCGTGGTCCAGGAAGAAACTACCTTCCTGCAGGCGTCTGAGCAGCCCACAGTTCCTGAAAACACACGCATCATGAACCTTGCCCGGCCACCCGACGTTGATGTTTGTAAAACGTCCCCTATGGTCCCCCAGTGCTTGCAGCACCATTGAAAAGTAGCCCAATTTCTCAGCAGCTGACTGTGGAAGACGTGGACGATAAAGTGCGAGGAGGAGAAAACGGCGATGATCGCAGCGGGCTCCGTGCTTGCAGTGCTGTGGCGTCCGCGCTGTCACTGACCAGAAAAGTGCACGAACAGATTGCCCGCAGGCACTTTCCCGGAGGGAGGGAGGGAGGTTGTGATTGACGGTTCAATGACGACACTTACCCAAAACCACCCTCGACACATTTTTTTCCCCCAGCAGGCATTGGGGGCTCTACCCAGCATTCCAATGGGCAGCGGGGAGTGCGGGAACTGTGGGATAGCTTCCCACAGTGCACCGCTTCCAAAGTCGACGCTGGCCCCGTGAATGTGGACTCAGAAATTCAAATTAGTGTATTTAGTATGGATACACAAATTCGACTTCATAAGGTCGAATCCACAAATTCGAACTAAGTTGATTCGAAATAGTCTTGTAGTGTAGACAAGGCCTGAGCTTTGACAGTCTGGGAATTGGGCTGCCGGTGCCTTTAAGACCCAGCCCCGGGAACCCGCCCCCTGCTCCGGGGCTGACAGGCGGCAGAACTGAAAACAGCCTCTGCCCCCCCCCCACAATCCCGACACCCCCAGATCTGCGAGCCCAGCAGATGGCTCATCCCGAGGGGCCACTTTCCCCCCCCCTCCCTAAACGGGGGTTTTGTCCCCGCACAGGGTCTCGCAGTGTCTCTCCCCCCCTGGGCTTAACCCCGGCTCCCACTCCCCACCCCCCATTTTTCCCCTTCAGCCTCTCTCCTGCCGCTGCCTACAGCAGCTTGACCCCCTCTGGCCAGTAAATTTCTGTGCCCCGCTCACACCCTGGCAGCCCCCCCCGCTGCGATTTGCCCCCTTGAGCATTTTAAACGCCCCCAAGAGGAGGCAGCGAATCGCGAGTAGAAGTGAGGGCAGAGAGAGGGCAGTGGCGACAGCGAGGGTTACTGGGCATGCTCAGTTCGGCCGCGCATGCTCAGTGCAGCCAAAGTAGCGAATCGGGAGCGGTTCGTGTTTCTGTCGGTACACCTGTGCCGAGGCCCGTCGGCCACGCACCCAGACCCGCTCACACCCGGACGGGGGGGCGGGTGTTACAGCCCCAGCGAACAAGGGCGCCGGGAACATCCCCGCGGGGCGGACACGTGGATCTAGTCCCCGGACAGAGCCAGACCCGGCCCCGCCCCCGCCCCGACCAGCCGCTTTGTGCGGGGGGGGGGAAGGGGCGAAGCAGCGCAGCACGTTCCTAGGCGGGGCAGCTTCACACCCTGCACGGGGGGGCGGGGCGGGGATGAGGAGTTGCGCTGGGGGGGGAGGTGTCAGGTTGACCCAGGGACCCGCCCTCACCTGGGCTGGGGAGGACGGAGGCGCCCTGGGGCAGGCTGGGAGTTGTAGTTCCTGGCTCGTCTCAGAGCGGAAGTGACGCGCCGGGTTCTCAGACAACGCGCCCCCTCCCGGTGCACTCTGGGAAGCGTAGTTCTCTCTCTCTCTCTCTCTCTCGCACGCGGCCTCTATTGGAGGAGGGGCCGTAACTCGTCACTTCGCCGCGCCCCTCCCTGCTCCCTGATTGGCGGAGAGAGCGCGGGACAGAGACTCGGCGTGTGGGGGGAGGCCCCGGTTCCCTCGCTCCGAGGCTTTGCTGCCCCCCCCTCCCCCCCACGGGCGCGCGCTGCCGAATCGAATCCCGCTCGCGGACAGGGGCGGCCTCAGCCCCGGGGAGCCGGGGGGGCTGCGCGGCTCAGTCCCCGCGGGCAGCACCAGTGGGACCCGCCCCGGTGCTGCTGGGGGGTCCCAGAGCGGGGGGAGACGTGGGCGTGAGGGTACCCGGCGGGCGGGGCGAGGGGCGCTGAGGCGGGACGGTAAGTGGCGGCTCCGCACGGGGGGGCTGGGGGCTCAGAGCCCCAGTTCCAGGCGCCAGGCCCAGCCCCTGCCCCGGGCCCTCCTCTTCCGCTGTAGGGCCCCGACAGCCCCTTCAAGCCCCCCCAACCTGCCCCCTGTGTCCCCCCATCCGCTGTGACCCTCCCGCCAGCCCCACCCGCATCTGTGGGGATCCCCCAGCATCCCCTCCCCCACCCTGTCTGCTCTGCCTGGCCTTTTCCTTCGCCCCCGACCTCCTCCTCTCGCCCCACCCCCAACATCCTCCTCCCTGTCCTCAGCGCCCCACCTCCCCTTCCTCCTGAGGAATAAAGCTGAGCGCTAGGCGTTACATTCAGATGAACATCCAGAAGCTGACTGTGCCCTGGCATGTTCAACGCTGCTGAAAAGAAGGAGCTCGTCAGGTCCCTCTGCTAGCACCCAAATCTGGTGGCTAGTCGGTCTGCTGGGAAATAAGGAAAAGGAAATGAATAAAGGAGTCGGGCAATAACAAGGAAATGAAGAGGTTTGTCCAACAGGTTCTGTCTGATTTACCGTCTTCTCAGCTACCCGTCCAAGTTAAAGACCTAGCCCAGTATCCTGTCTGCTGACAGCAGCCAATGCCAGGTGCCCCAGAGGGAATGAACAGAACAGGGAATCATCAAGTGCTCCATCCCCTGTCGCCCATGCCCAGCTTCTGGCAAACAGGGATACCTAGCTAGGGACACCGCTGACAAAGCGCCATAGATGGACCTATCCTCCATGAATTTATCTAGTGCTTTTTTTAACCTTGTTATAGTCTTGGCCTTCGCGACATCCTCTGGCAAAGAGTTCCACAGGTTGACTGTGTGGGGCGTGAAGAAAGACTTCCTTTTGTTTGTTTTAAAGCTGCTGCCTATTAATTTCATTTGGTGACCCCCTAGTTCATGTGTTATGAGAAGGAGTAAATAACTCTTCCTTATTTACTTTCTCCACGCCGGTCATGGTTTTATAGACCTCCCTCGTACCCCCATATGTCATCTCTTTTCCAAGGTGAAAAGTCCCAATCTTATGAATCTCTTCTTAGATGGAAGCTGGTCCATATCCCCTCATCATCTTTGTTGTCCATTTCTGAATCTTTCCCATTCCCATATATCTTTTTTGAGATTGGGGCGACCGCATCAGCACGCAGTATTCAAGATGTGGGCGTACCATGGATTGATATTGAGGCGATATGATAGTTTCTGTCTTATTACCTATCCCTTTCTTAATGACTCCCAACGCTCCGCTGCATATTGAGTGGATGTTTTCAGAGAACTCTCCACAACGACTCCCAGATCTCTTTCTCGAGTGGTAACAGCTAATTTAGACCCCATCGTTTTATAGGGATAGTTGGGATTATGTTTTCCAATGTGCATTACTTTGCACTTATGAGCACCGACATTCATCTGCCATTCGGTTGTCCCGTCACCCAGTTTTGTGAGATCTCTTTGTGGCTCTTGGCAGTCTGCCTGGGACTTAACTATCTTGAGCAATTTTGTATCATCTGCAAACTTTGCCACCTCACTGTTTAGCCCTTTCCCCAGATCATTTATGAATAAGTTGAACAGTACTGCTCCCAGTACAGACACCTGGGGATAAGAGAGGGCAGATCCTCTTCTGACACTGGCAGACCAGGTGCCAGCTCATGCCAAGGCCCCTAGGCCTTACTGAAAAGTGACAAACGCATGGCTGGAAACTAGTCTTGCTCACCTGTTTGTTAGTGTTGTTAAAACAGGCATTAGCTTTATAAAAACGTGTTTAGAGTTTATGACAAACTCGTGAGTTGCTGCATGCATTATTCTCACCTATAATAGCCGTAGCCCATGTTGTAAGGTGATATATAAGCGTTGGCACTAAAGCTGTAAACCCCCTTGCCGCCGCCCCGCCACGCCACCAGTCAGGAGAGAAGCATTACCAAGTGTGAAATGCCAGTTTACCAGAAGAGGCGTCATCTCCTTTCCAACAAGAGAAGGCCCTGACTGAGACATCAGACAAGCCACTGTGGATCATCCGTGGACAAAAGACTTGGTTGATTGCTCCCCCTCACACACCTCCGAGGAGGCAGAGCCCTGCACAAACACTTGCCCCCATCAGCTTGAGCTCTGGGGGAATGGAATAAAAATCCCTGTCAGGAAGAAACTGTTGTCCCCCATCCCCGTCCCCCCCCTGCCCCGCTGCTTGGACTTCAGGGAGACGGCACACCTTCTAAGCATCAGCAAGGGATCCCGGCTGTTTGGCTAGGGTTAGCCCTAAAGGACATACAGAGCTTGCGTGTTACAGTAGCAGCTTCTACTACCCCTGGGTGGCAAGATAGAGTCAGGGTGCCCAAGGGGTCTGTCTGTGACTCCATGTTAAGGCTGTTCTAGTGTCTGAGGAGTTCACACTTGATACTTGGTGGGTGAAATCAAAGTGTGGAACACACAACCGTGAGGAGCCCCGCTGCCTGCCAGCCCCAGGCGCCGGGGGCTGCTGCTCTCTGGGGCTCTGGCCACACTAGAAAGGTAAGTTTCTAGCTTGCCTGGTTCAGAAAACCAGAAGGGAAAGAAAGAGAACCCACATTACATTTTTAAAAAAAAGAATCCTCCTGATTTGTAAGCCACTGTCGCGATTTTGGGGATTTTCCAATAGCGAGGGTGGCAACAATGAGAAGCTAAGGATTATTATTTAACATTTAAATTACAGTAGGCTTGGGGGGAAAAAATCAGGATTGGGGCCCTTGTGTGCCGGGTGCAGCACGACACCTAGTGCCTTTTCTTGATCTTACGAACCAAGATACATAGAACGTAGGCCGGGTGGGGAGAGGTCTATGTAACTCAGGCAGTTGTGGATATACATGTGACGTCAAATATTACCAACCACCCCGCCTCACCCCCAAAAACAAAAAAAAACCAAACAAAAAAAACCCATCTCCCCAACAGACCCAGAATCTGGAAAGCATTTGTCCCACATACTGTTGAAAAGACTCACAGCAGAAAGAAGGAGTCCCGCTTCTTAAATAATTCTCTAGCAAGACAAAGAAGAACCTCTCATATCTATAGACTGACAAAACACTTCCAAGAAACTGTAAAGGAAGAAAAATACCCAGATTTTTCTGCTACTTCAAAAAACATCTGCTTTAAAGAAAGTGTCACAGTTAAACTCTTTTCTGGTTTTCGAACCAGAAGGTTCTCCCCTAAAGGAGATACCCTGTTCCTGGAAGCACTGCAATACCAGGTCAATGCATGGGGCAGACAAAGCAAGCTTCTGTTCTAATCCCCCCTGCTTCAAAAATCAAGTTAATATCCAGTCCTCACATCAAGGACATACCAGAGATTAAACTGATAAAAATTTAAAGTTTATTAGAGAATATTTAAAAATAAACAATACAAAGTGTTTGAAGCATCAGTTATTGTGTCATTGGGGGTAACATACAGATTGTAGGGGGTTGTTAGTGTTTTGGTATTGGACGGCATATACATATACACAGTCTGTCATGTCCCCCATTACACTTTGATCTTAGCGCTAAGAAGCAATGCTCACACTCTGCTACGCATGCACACCCCTCGCGGCGGAAGAACCCTCACGGACTAGACTAAGAAAGCAGCTCTTGAACTGACCTTCCAACAATGACAAACTAAAATCTGCAAGAGCAGTCTTTCAACTCAGGGGCCCAATAATAAGCTGCTACCAATAACTAACCGAAGAGTTACAAATGACTCCAAACCATACACTCTTAGGACAAACCAAACGTTAACACAAACAACAACGCATTTCTCTGCTGCTCTTCAACCGTGATACTCTCCTCCACCGTTCCTGCCAAAAACATACAAAACTAAAGAGCCAGCGGAATACACGTCAAAAAACGATCCCCTGCTAACTAGGAAACCATCTCACTAACACGACAAACTTTAAGAAAAAAAACCCCAAAAAATCATTTTCAGAGCTCTGAGCTTTTTTCATACTACAGAAAAGCTTTAACCAGTGACACCAGCTCAGGTAGCACCTTTCTGTTTTTCTCACAGCAGGCAACAGCCTTACCAAAACAAAACCTTAAAAAATGGGGTACAAACTCATAAACATCCCTCTCTATGAAAATCTTTAGTAAAAGGCAAACGATTTATACGAACTGAAAAGAAAACAGAGTACGTAGAATGTGCTGCAGAGGCGCTGCTGGGGCAACCGCCTACGCTCCCAAAAGTCAGGGTGACTACTCTCCCAGCCCGCTACACCGCTAGCTTTCAGAGGAAATGGAATTGAACCGATTGACAGCCTGAGTTGGATCATCGGAATCAGGGACACAGGGAGCAAAACCAGCCCCTTGACCAGGGACTCGCTTCGCTGCGCGCAATGCACGGTGGCTATGCAAATAAGATGCTCCGGCCGTCTCCGGCGCTCAAAGGAGTCTTTTCTCCGGGCTGCCTCTGCTCCTTCCCTGGCTGGGCGGAGATTGGGATGCGGCAGCTGCTCTCCTGCTCTCCCGCTGATGCCCAGGCGCATGGTGGACAGAGCCCTGACGAGAAGCCAGAGGGCACTTGGCCCACAGCTAAAACCCGGAGCAAACGCACACGCTTTGCAAAGTAACGGGAGCCGGGATCTCGGACATGAGATTCTATCTGTCGGCTGGGGTGCGACCCCGCGTTGTACCTGCTGCTTGGTCTGCCTCTGCTGCAAAGTAGCTCGCCTCGCTCAGATCCTTGGGGTTCGCTGAGCTGCAGCTCACCTTGATACACGGGAACAGCTTCAAATCATGGAATATCAGGGTTGGAAGGGACCTCAGGAGGTCATCTAGTCCAACCCAATCCCCAACTAAATCATCCCAGCCAGGGCTTTGTCAAGGCTGACCTTAAAAACCTCTCAGGAAGGAGATTCCACCACCTCCCTAGGGATCCCGTCCCAGTGCTTCACCACCCTCCTAGTGAAAAAGGGTTTTCCTAAGATCCAACCTAAACCTTCCCCACCGCAGCTTGGGACCATTGCTCCTTGTTCTGTCATCTGGTGCCACTGAGAACAGTCTAGATCCATCCTCTTTGGAACCCCCTTTCAGGTCGTTGAAAGCAGCGATCGACTCCCCCCTCATTCTTCTCTTCTGCAGACTAAACAATCCCAGTTCCCTCAGCCTCTCCTCATAAGTCATGTCTTCCAGACCCCTAATCATTTTTGTTGTCCTATGCTGGACTCTTTTCAGTTTTTCCACATCCTTCTTGCAGTGTGGGGCCCAAAACTGGACACGGTACTCCAGATGAGGCCTCACCAACGTCAAAGAGAAGGGAACGACCACGTCCCTCGATCTGCTGGCAATGCCCCTACGTATACAGTCCAAAATGCCGTTAGCCTTCTTGGCAACAAGGGCACGCTGTCGACTCATATCCAGCTTCTCGTCCACTGTAACCCCTAGGTCCTTTTCTGCAGAACTGCTGCCTAGCCATTCGGTCCCTAGTCTGGAGCAGTGCACGGGATTCTTCCGTCCTAAGTGCAGGACTGGGCACTTGTCCTTGTTGAACCTCATCAGGTTTCTTTCGGCCCAATCCTCCAATTTGTCTAGGTCCCTCTGTATCCTATCCCTACCCTCCAGCGTATCGACCGCTCCTCCCGGTTTAGCGTCATCTGCAAACTTGCTGAGAGTGCAGTCCACGCCATCCTCCAGATCATTAACGAAGATATTGAACACAACCGGCCCCAGGACCGAGCCTTGGGGCACGCCGCTTGAGACCGGCTGCCAATTAGACGTGGAGCAATTGATCACTACCCGTTGAGCCCGACGACCTAGCCAGCTTATAGTCCACCTTATAGTCCATTCATCCAGCCCAAACTTCTTGAACTTGCCGACAAGAATACTGTGGGAGACAGTATCAAAAGCTTTGCTAAAGTCAAGGAAGAAAACATCCATTGCTTTCCCCTCATCCACAGACCCAGTTATCTCCTCACAGAAGGCAATTAGGTTAGTCAGGCGTGACTTGCCCTTGCTGAATCCATGCTGACCGCTCCTGATCACTTGCCTCTCCTCTAAGTGCTTCAGAATTGATTCCTTGAGGACCTGCTCCATGATTTTTCCAGGGACTGAGGTGAGGCTGACTGGCCTGTAGTTCCCCGGATCCTCCTTCTTTTTTCCCTCTTTTAAAGATGGGCACTACATTAGCCTTTTCCCAGTCATTTGGGACCTCCCCCAATGACCATGAATTTGCAAAGATAATGACCAGTGGCTCTGCAATCACACCCGCCAGCTCCTTTAGCACCCTCGGATGCAGCGCATCCGGCCCCATGGATTTGTGCTCATCCAGCTTTTCTAAATAGTCCCGAAGCACTTCTTTCTCCACAGAGGGCTGGTCACCTCCTCTCCATGCTGTGCTGCCCAGTGCAGCAGTCTGGGAGCTGATTTTGTTCGCGAAGACGGGGAGGGGGGAGGAGGGAAGCATTGAGTACATTAGCTTTTTCCACATCCTCTGTCACTAGGTCGCCTCCCTCATTCAGCAAGGGGCCCACACTTTCCTTGACTTTCTTCTTGTTGCTAACATCCCTGAAGAAACCCTTCTTGTTGTTACTCTTCACATCTCTTGCTAGCTGCAACTCCAAGCGTGAGTTGCCCTTCCTGATTTCACGCCTGCGTGCCTGAGCAATATTTGTATACTCCTCCCTGGTCATTTGTCCAATCTTCCACTTCTTCAAACGGCGCTGCCTGCCAGTGCACTCAGCCTCACTTGGCAGGTAACAAAAGGGATCGAGTGGCCGTCCAGTTTCTGGAGAGTGGCTGACAACACCCGACCTTCTGGCCTGAGGAGAAACTGAGGTGAGACAAGGCAGGGGAGGTCATTCTTGTATTGGACCAACTTCCGGTGGGGAGAGAGCGAGAGAGAGCGAGAGAGAAGCAAAATGCAAGCTGCGCTCTTTCCCCAGCAGCAGGTGGGCCACGTCGTCTCTCTGATGGCCTGGCTTCCCGGGACGGGACCTGGCTACCACTACAGGGCAGGCAAGAGGGGCCCGAGCGGAGGGGCGGAGCCGCGGGAGCGGGTATGCAGATCTGTGTGCGAGCAGAGCATTGTGGGAGCGGACGCAGGCTGCCAGGCAGGGCCCGACTTTGGCACTGGGAGCTCGGCGTAGAGAAGGGACGGTCTCCGGGGGACGCGTCGGGGCAGCTGTCGGCAGTGGGGGCCGGTGTGGGCGAGGCCGGCGGTCGGTCCGCCCCGTGTGTTATAAGTGCGGGGCGAGCGAGGGCGGGCGGCGGCCGGGCAGCAGGAACTCATACTTACCTGGCAGGGGAGATACCATGATCAAGAAGGTGGTTTTCCCAGGGTGAGGCTTATCCATTGTACTGCGGGTGTGCTGACCCCTGTGATTTTCCTAAATGCGGGAAACTTGACTGTATATTTTGTGGTAGTGGGGGACTGCATTTGCGTTCTTCCCTGGCGATTGGTTGGAACAACAGAAAACCAAAAGTGGGCTGCTTAGGCTTAGTGCACTGCAAAGCAGACTCTAAGGAAAGCAGGTTTTTTTCTGTACTTTTGGGAGTGCTTCTTTCCACAGGCCCTGTACTTTTGGGCACCTTCGTCGTTCCTCCTCGTAAGCAAAGCTCAGCTCTGAAACTTTACTCGGCATTATAAGGCTCTCTGTGTTCTTGGTTTTCCCTGGTCTTTTGCAGCTGGTCTGCTCTCTAGTCTGCTTTTGGGGGGGCTTGGACCGGTGCCTTCTTTGGCTCTAAGGGGAGCTGCCTGCCTGCTCTGCTTCTTTCCCTGCTTGTAGCTTCTTGCCCTGCCCTCCTTCTCAGGCGCTTCCTCCTTTGACGGAAGGACGGCCTGTCCAAAACGCCTGTCCCACCTGGTCCCCTCGTCCAACAGGCAGCCTCGCCCCTGCCCTGGGGCCGCTTAGGCTTTCGCTGTCTGTTCCTGTCTCTTGGTGGCCACCCTGTGTGTGCTACGGAGACTAGGCTGTCACAACCCCGTGCTGGAGGAGGGCTTTCTGTCGCTCTAGGCCCACCCACTGCCTCCCCGAATGCCCTTAGCTACGCTGGGGGTTAGGGCGGCGTGGCCGCGTCGCACAGGAGCGGGTTTTCCCTTTTGCACACCTCTGACGGATGGAGCTGTTTTGACTTAACTGTTCAGCACGCACCGACCCTCGGGCCTGGTCTGCACGGGGAACGTAAATTGGCACGGTTACGTCAGTCCGCGCCTTGGTCGGAAGAATTGTTCCATCGACCTAGCTCCCGCCTTTCGGGGAGGTGGACAGCCGTCACCAACGAGGAAAACCCTCTCCAGGACCCTTCTCCGGGAACAGTGCCCTTCCGTTTGGGGAGATTATGCTGCTTTAAAAAAGAGAAATTGTTTAACTGCCTTTCTCTGAGGCAAGGTTGACTTTGTATTGCTTCCCACATGGCTCCTTGTAGCAGTTGTGTTCTGAAATCTTTAGGGTTTGACTTCATTTATGATGAAATTTTGCTGTAACTTTATTCTAATTTTGAATCCTTGCAGCCAATGAGACGCTTCAGGGGCGGTGTCTGGGGGCAGCAGTACACGGAGGCCCCCCACCCCACCCTGCCTTGGAGCCTCAGTTAGGTGCTGCGTCCCTGACCCCCTCCCAGAGCCTGCACCCTCCCCCCTCCCCACATACCTCTTCCCACTCCCAAACTCCATCCCAGAGCCTGCTCCCCCCTCCACACACCCCTGCCCGCAACTCTCTCCCACACCTTGCACCCTCTCCCTCCATACCCCCAGCCCCCAAACTCCCTCCTAGAGCCTGCACCCCTCCCCCTTCCCACACACCCCCTCCCACCTGCCCTCAAGCTCCTGCCCAGAGCCTGCAACCCCACCCATCTTCCTGTTCCCTCTACCCCCTGCCCCAGCCCAGAGCCTGCACCAGCACCCAAACTCCATCCCAGAGCCTGCACCCCAGAACCCCTCCCCACCCAAACTCCCCCCAGAGCCTGCACCCCTCCTGCACCCCAATCCCCAGCCCCAACCAGGGCCTGCACCCTAGACCTCCTCCCCCCACCCAAACTGCCTCCCAGAGTCTTAGGCAGGTGAGGGGCAGAGTTTTTGGGGGCGGGTTCTGGGCAGTATGAGTGACATTATTAGGCCACTGGGAGGACTGGAGGACTGGCCCTGGCCCTAAGGTAAATTGAGGTTGAGATCCTGCTTTAAGGGATTGGAGCAATGCTGGAGAGACTGACGGGCAGGGAGCTGGGGAGCCGGGTGTGCTCCAAGGAGAGTTGTTGTTGTGCTCTGGTGACACAGAGCGGGGGTGGGGAGTTTGTAAGCTGTGGTGTTTGTACAGAGAGAAAGTTTACTAATCCCCAGGTAAAAACTGGTCCTGCTCTGCGCTATACAGGACACTTTCTGTTCTGAGGGTAGGTCAGTGGGTGAATGTTTCCCTGCAGAATAATAGGGTTCTAGTTCCAATCCAAGTGATTCCCTTTAAAATCTTTTTCGAATGAAAATCAATTTCCAGACCCATCTCCAGTATGTTCAGGAGTTCGCTGAATGGGGGCAGGGGTTTGAAATGAATTTAAACACTCAGCATTTTCCTGTGCAAATGAATAAAGACCTAGCAGAGCTGTCCAGCAGCTGAAATCAGTTCCAGTCCTCATTGTCTCTAAGAGGGACACTCGGTAGCTGAGGCACGTGGGACACCTCTGTGGTGAGGACAGGTGAAAAAATGCTGGATTCAATGAAAGCTGAGCCCATAGGAGGGGAAGGTGAATGGCAGCACCACACAGGGTCATAACACTCAGACACGGGGCTTCACTGTCACTGCCCCTGTGTTTTCCATCATTTCTATCCCCCTCCCCCCCACACTGTCACACAGAACCTTCTCCCCTTGAGCCCCATCCCACCCCTACCCCTCTCCCCCCCACACGCCATGGGACACAGCCTCTTGGTGACTCTCCCAGATGGGGGCTTGTCTCTGCATCTCCCCAACAGGGGAGCAGAGAGCCGAAAGGGCCACAGGAGACCAATGGAGCTAGGCAGGGATAGAAAAGACTTCCCCTCCCTTCCCAAGAGTCCCGTTAATCTCACCCATGGGACGTTCCAGCACCGGGTGGGCTCAAAGCACCAACCTTCCCCTGAGCAACGGAAGGGGAACCCGCTCTAGCACATGGAAGGAGGGTCCCCACCTCTGCTGCTGCCATCCTGCAGCCTTTAATGTGGATTTGTTTTAGCTAATGCACCCCCCCCCCACTCCACTAATCCATCCATGAAACATGGAGCCAAATTCCTGAGAACAGCCTCCAGTGGTGCAATGGGTTAGTGCCCAGGACTTACAGAGCAGTGCTGAGTGGAGTCATGCTGAGGTTGTGAGTTCAAACCTCACCTACAGCACCAGTTTTCTTTAAGCAAATGGCTTCTGCCAATCATTTTGCCCTGCAGAAAATACAAGTGCAGCTCAGAAGACACCGAGGTCCCCTTGCTTTACAGAGAGCAGGGCAGATTCCACAGATCTACCAGGCTCTGCTCTCCACCAGCCGCCTGTGTCAGGAGGGGTCAGGCAGAGCCCAGAGCACTGCCCCCGACTCCCCCTCAGTCTTTGCTCCCCAAACCACCTGTGTGCTCACCCTCTTCGCTGTGAGACTCAAACCCTGCCTGGCTTTCTGTATGTTGGGGGTTTTGTTGTCTGTCATGTTGATGTGCATGTGGGTCCTGTGTGATATTGGTGGATGCCATATAGTTGTTTGTGTGTGTGTGCGTGGGTGTGTGTGTGACTTTTGCATGCAGAGTTTTTGCTAAGTATTCTTTTGGTATGTGGTTTTTGTGCTTTCCTGTTGTGGGCTTTTGCTGTATTTTTTGGTGTGGATTTGTTCTATGTTTTGTGTGGCTTTCCCTTATGTGTATATGGCTCTGTGTGCTGTGTGGGTTTGGTTTTTGTTTATGTCTGTGTGGGCCTGTGCAGTCTGTGATGTTCTCTTTCTCTCTATTTGTCTCTCTGTTTGTATCTTCATGTGTAAATTCAATGGAACTTTTCAAACTCTCCACAGCTTTGCCAATTTTCACCAGGAATTTTACTCATTAACAAATTCTCACTTGTTCCCTACCAGTTGGTGACCATTGCCCCAGGGGTATGTCAGTCTCCAGGTCCTGATTTCCCATTGGCCCTTCCCACTTCTATTGGGACTGGGAACTAGCCAACCAAAAAACCCCACTCAGTTTTAGTAAAGGGCCAACAGTCCCCTTACACAAGCTGGGCCTGTGAGGGAGGGAGAGCTCAGTGGTTTGAGTATTGGCCTGCTAAACCCAGGTGTGTGAGCTCAGTCCTTGAGAGGGCCATGTAGGGATCTAGGATAACAATCTGTCTGTGGATTGGCCGTGCTTTGAGTAGGGGGTTGGACTAGATACCTCCTGGGGTTTCTTTCAACCCTGGTATTCTATGATAGGGTCACCAATGTTCAGAGAAACTAGCACAGGCTGCGCCCATGGTGTAATGGTTGGCATGCTGAAATCTGAATTCAAATCTCAGTGGGACCTTGTGGTAAATCCCTGGAGATCCAAGTGCTTTCCTATGGCCAGCTGTATGAAAATGAGTTGTTTACCTTGTGCTGAGTGACTCATACCCCCTGGAGCCAGGTCTTTGGTTGGAATGGGGTCTAGAAGTGGCTATGGTTTGACTGGGTGTTTGGGATTTTTGATGCCCACACGTTTGGCCCTTGTGCTTTCTACCACACTTTTTCTCTTGCCCACATGGCGCTTGAAGAAAGGGGTGTCAGGGTCAGGTTTCATAGTCAGGAAAAGGCAGGAGGGAGGAAGAGTCCCAGGCTGGAGCCCAGCACCTCTCCTCCTCTGGGCACCTAGGACAGAGGCGGCTGGTGCTGACAGCTCCAAGGGACGGCTTAAAAGCCACAGAGCAACCAAGGGCAGGGCAAGAGGAGGGGAGAACCATGCCTATGCGTGGCCAGCAGACAGCCACAGAGACACCCAGCCAGGCTGCTCCCTGCTCCCTGGCATGCCGAACCCCCACTGAAGGCCACCCACAGCCAGCTGCTGCTGCTTTGTGGCCAACATCAGAAGATGGTAGGAAAGCAGGGCCAGCCCCCCTGGTGGGGCCTCTGACCGTTCCCACTCACGGTGCTGACTTTCGCAGTGGGGCAGGAGATTTTACCCCAAGAGGCTTTTCCCCAGCTGGTGAGAAGCAGAGAAACACCCAGGCTCCCAAGGTGCTATTTAGCAAGTACCGTCCAGCACAGGGACAGGTGCACACTTGGAAGAGGGAAACTGCTCCACACTCTAGCCCGGGCAGCTGCCCATTTTCTTTGGCAAGTCAGGAAGGGCAAAGGTGAGACTGGAAGCACCTGGGGCTCATGCCCCAGCCTTTGTGACACCCAACCCCCAACTCCTTCCCGGGGCTCTAGCTGAAGCCAGAGCATTGGCCTGAGCAGCCAAGAAGAGGTTCCAGCCCTGAAGGGAGCAGGACTTTCAGCACAAAGGTAAAACTACACCAACACAACCATGAAGAGACTTGAACCCTCAATCGCCTGATCCGAAGTCAGACAACTTATCCATTAGGCCATGTGTTCAGAAGAACAAAACCTTTCCAAGTACTTATTTGGAAAAGGCAGACACTGTGTTTCTCAGGTCCTCTACTGAATGGGGCCGAGACTCTCTGGGCACAAGAAGTCGAGTTCCCAGCGAGATGTGAGACAATTCTCTGGAGCCAGGTACAGGACTTTGGCAGGGAGGCTCAGGCATGAGGGATTGGGGTGCAGCGGACAGACCAGCTGTCTAGGTGCTTAGATTTGGTCTCACTGAGGAGAAGGAGGAATCCTGCTGACAGGCAGTGGCTGTGGAGAAAAAGTGGGATGTCCAGGCTGCTCAGGTCTCCTTTTTCCAGCTCCTCATCTGGCTGAGCTGCTCCACCAGCCTGGACAAGTCCTCTGCATGCACAGCAAATAGCCCAAGAGCCATTTCTGCCCAATCCTGTGCTGGGGGGTGAGCGTATGTCTTCCCTGTCCCATCCGCGCTAGAGCAGACCACTAGATTGAGAGAGACAGTCAACAACTATTAAGGCTAAGATTATATAAAGGGGGTCACAGAATTTGTGACTTTCAGAGATCTCAGTGACATTTTCCACCTCAGCCCTGGGGCAGCAAGACTGGAGCTGTCGGCTGGTGGGGGCCTCACAGCTATCAGCCACCAGTGTCGGAAGGGGCTCCCACAGGCCCATGCCACCACGGATGGACCCCACAGCTCCCAGCTGCTGTGAGTGGATCCCAGAGCTCCCAGCCACCACATGGGACAGGGGGACCCTGGAGCTCCCAGTGGGGTGACTGGGTTATAAAGTCCAGTCAGCGGTGCTGCGGGGCTCAGGCAGGCTGGTCCCTACGTGTCCTAGGGCACCGCACTGTGCCCTGGAAGTGGCCAGTAGGTCCCCCCTGCTGCGCCGCTGACCAGGAGCCACCTGAGGTAAGTCTGCACCCCAACCCCTTGCCCCAGCCCTGAACCCCCCGAAACCCAGAGCCCCCTCTTGCACCCCAGAGCCCTCACCCCTCTGCACTTCAACCTCCTGCCCCAGCCCAGAGCTTCCTCCCACACCTGGAACCCCTCATCCCTGTCCTCACCCCAGAGCCATCACCACATCCTGGACCCCAACCCCCTGTCTCAACTCACAGCCCCCTCCTGCACTGCGAATCCCTCAGCCCCACACTGCAGCCTCCTCCTCCACCCCAAACCCCTCATCTCCCCACAGCTCCCACAGGCAGACCCTGGAGCTCCCAGCAGCCATGGGTGGCCGGGGAGCCCCCACAGCCCCACCCCACTGCCTATGGACCCTGCAGCTCCTACGAGCAGACCCCAGAGCTCCCAGCCGCTGCGGATGGACCCAGGATTTCCCAACAGGCCTTGATGGCGTGAGGACCCTGCAGCCCCACGTCATTGCGAACAGACCCTGCAGCGCCGAAGCCCCTGGAGCTCCCGGCCGCCCCAGGCAGGAGAGGAGCCCCCAGCACTCAGACACCGCAGGCAGAGCCCGGCGCTCCCAGTCACCGGGGGTGGGGGCGGTGAGGAGAAACCGCAGCCCCCGGCCATTGCAGGTGGCCCCGTAGCTCCCAGCTGCCGCGGGCGGACGCCAGAGCCCCCAGCTGCCATCGGGACCCCGCGGCCCCAAAGGGCAAGACCCGTCACCCCGCGACCGGCAGGAAACAGCCGCGCCCGGAAGCGCCTCGCGCCCTGTGACTGCCCCCCCCCCCGGTGCTGCGGCTTCTCGCCAGGCGGGAGGCGGCGCCGCTGCTGCGGTCTCGGTTCCTCTGCCCAGCAGCGGGACCCGGCCCCGCGCAGCCTCGCACCGCTTCTCGCGGGCGGCACTGAGCTCTGAGCGCACAAGTCCCTGGCGGCTCCGCCCCGCATCGCTGTCAGACAACGTCACCAATGGGAGATGAGTCTGTCAGAAACGTCAGTTGGAGAGGGCCCAATGGGAGACCAGCTTTCAGAGACCCGCCCCACGCAAGGGCCAATGGGTGATTAGCTGTCAAAAAACACTAGGCAGGCTGGCACCAGCCAACCAAGAAGCGCCCCTCATCTCAAGCCCCCAAACAGCCCCCCCACCCCCCACCTGTCCTATGCCCCACAGCAGCAGCCAGCACCGGGTGGCTCGTGTCACACCCCACAGCAACCCCCAAAGCAGAGTCTCAATTCCCCTCCCCCACCACTGCTCTTCATTAGGTAACAAAAACCCCACCCAGGCACCAAAAAAGAAAGGAAACACTTTCTGCTTCCTACAACCAAGCTTCTCCCGCAGCCCCCCCTTCCCCATGTCTGGCCACACGCTCCCAGCTCAGGGTGACCACACACCCCGTCGGGGCAGGCTCTGCTCAGCCCGGCTCCCCACAGCCTGCACTAAACATGTGGGTCCCAACCCCAAAACTTACTCATATTTTACCCCAATGGCCCCAAACTGCCACTTTTAATATGCAAATAAGGTGCTGCCACACTCAGGCCACACCCGAGCTCTGCCGTGGAGCCACCCAGCAGAGAACCAGGTGATATTTAAATTAGCCAGGACGCCGCTCAGTCATTTCCCTCTGCTCCCAACAGGTGGCGCCGGAGAGCTCCGAGCTCGCTCAATTCCCTTTCTCGCGTCGGCTTCAGCCCCCGGGTTACAAACGCACCAACCGGGGAGCAGGAGTGTGGGGCTGCTCCAGGGTGACCAGATGTCCCATGTTTAAAGGGACAGGCAGGTCCGGGAGGACTTTTTCTTATATAGGAGCCTATTACCCCCCCACCCCTGTCCCGTTTTCCACCGTTTCTTCAAGGTCACACTATGAGGCTGCTCTGCGGGGACGGACTTGCACACTTGGGAGCCATCAGCCGGATCTGCGTGCCTGGGAAGCTGTGTCCCTCCAGAGGCGCTTGAGAAGCCAAAGGGGCCGTGGGTGAGTTTGTGATGAGGTGAGTGTGAAGTGTGGAAGCGGGAGGGTGGCAAGAGGAGGTTTTGAGAGGAAGAAAGGTGCTGCTGAGCTGGTAGGTGAGGGCAAGGTCCCAGGCGGGTGTTGTGTGAGGAGCGGTGTAGGCCCCGAAAGGCGTCCTGCTGGGCAAGGGCAGGTGAGGAGGGCCAGGGCTTTTCCCAGGGCTGTCGCTGCGGCCAAAGCCTTTGGGAAGCAGAAGAGGGCCAGGGGTGTTGTTGCCTGCTGGGGCCCATGCGACGGTGTAGGTGTATGCTGACCAAGGCTGGTCTGTGGGAGCTGGGTCTACTCACCGTGCCCCTTTCCTCATTAGTATAGTGGTAATTATCCCTGCCTGTCACGCGGGAGACCGGGGTTTGATTCCCCGATGGGGAGGGTGACCCCTTTTGAAGGGGGGACAAAGAAATCCCTGGCCTGCCCACCACATGCCTTGCATTCTCCTTTGATGGCCACTTCCCTTCGCACCCCGAACTGATGACTTCCACCTCCGGAGAGACAATTACCTTGCAAGGAAACGCTCGCCCTAGCCAAAGCCTCCCCCGGGGCCTGCACGTGGGGGCACGTTTCAGAGCGGCAAAGGGAAATAGGCTGACCAGGGCCATGAGGACAATGGCCCAGACAAACGAGGAGGGACTTGGTCCAGGGGTGGAGGAAGACAGAAAAAGGGACAGGCATGGGATTGGCTTCCTCTCTTTTTTCCTTTGCTCAGCATTTGACCTGTGACTGTAATGGGGAGACTTGAGAAATACCTGTGGCCACCGGCGAGGTAGGTGGCCGTCCCGAGAGCGCAGAGCTGAGCATTTTGCGCTGGGCTGCTGCCTGCTCAGCCAGCGCCTGGCCGTGATCGTATAGTGGTTAGTACTCTGCGCCGTGGCCGGAGCAACCTCGGTTCGAATCCGGGTCACGGCATTAATTTTTGGTGGGGAGGGGCTATCCTGCAGCACGCCTCGTGGCTCAGTCTGATGGCGTCCGTTTGCAAAGAGAGCCATCGGCCGGTCCTTAGTTTCTGCTTGGTAAAGGCAAGTCAGTGGGGTCCATCCGTCAGAAAAAGAGTCCCAGGACTTCTTGCTGGGCGCCAGGGTCCAAAAGCAGCGCATTCCCTCCTGGAAAGGGCTGTATTTCGAATGTCTGTCCAGTGCGCGTTGAAGGGAAGGATCCGCGTGCCTGGGAAGCTGCATCCCGCCAGAGGCGCTTGAGAAGCCAAAGGGGCCGTGGGTGAGTTTGTGATGAGGTGAGTGTGAAGTGTGGAATGGGGAGGGTGGCAAGAGGAGGTTTTGAGAGGAAAAAAGGTGCTGCTGAGCTGGTAGGTGAGGGCAAGGTCCCAGGCGGGTGTTGTGTGAGGATCTGTGTAGGCCCGAAAAGGCGTCCTGCTGGGCAAGGGCAGGTGAGGAGGGCCAGGGCTTTTCCCAGGGCTGTTGCTGCGGCCAAAGCCTTTGGGAAGCAGAAGAGGGCCAGGGGTGCTGTTGCCTGCTGGGGCCCATACGACGGTGTAGGTGTACGCTGACCGTAGCTGGTCTGTGGGAGCTGGGTCCACTCACCGTGCCCTTTCCTCGTTAGTATAGTGGTGAGTATCCCTGCCTGTCACGCGGGAGACCGGGGTTTGATTCGCTGGCGGGGAGGGTGACCCCTTTTCAAGGGGGGAACAAAGAAATCCCTGGCCTGCCCACCCCATGCCTTGCATTCTCCTTCTACGGCCACTTCCCTTCACACCCCGCACTGATGACTTTCACCTCCAGAGAGACAATTACCTCGCAAGGACACGCTGGCCCTAGCCAAAGCTTCTCCCTGGCCTTCCGCCCCCGGGCCCAGCTTCGGGGCCTGCACGTGTGGCACGTTTCAGAGCGGCAAAGGGAAATAGGCTGGCCAGGGCCATGAGGACAATGGCCCAGACAAACAGGGAGGGACCTGGTCCAGGGGTGGAGGAAGACAGAAAAAGGGACAGGCATGGGATTGGCTTCCTGTCTTTTTTCCTTTGCTCAGCATTTGACCTGTGACAGTAATGGGGAGACTTGAGAAAGACCTGTGGCCGCCGGCGAGGTAGGTGGCCGCCCCGAGAGCGCAGAGCTGAGCATTTTCCAGTGTGCTGCTTCCTGTACCCCCAGTGCCTGGCCGTGATCGTATAGTGGTTAGTACTCTGCGCCGTGGCCGCAGCAACCTCGGTTCGAATCCGGGTCACGGCATTGCTTTTTGGTGGGGAGGGGCTATCCTGCAGCACGCCTCGTGGTTTTTCCATCCTGGTGTTACAGAGATAGTGTACTTTCTTTCTTTCTTTTAATAAAATCCTTTTCTTTTTAGAACCTGATTGATTTCTTCCCTTGTTTGGATTTTCAGGGGAAGTGGAGGGGGAAAAGTGAATCCCTCTTTGTTTGATTCAAGGAGTTTGAATCAAGGTATCTTTCCCAACAACTAGGAGAGGGGGAAGAAGGTGGGGGAATGGTTTATTTCCCTTAGAGTTACGAGTCAAGGAGTTTGGATCTGTGTTCCCCAGGGAAGGTTTGGGGGAACAGGGCGTGTGCTAGACACTGGAACTTCTAGAGGGTGGCAGCTTTACCAGATCTAAACTAGGATTTAAGTTGAGAGGGGCCCATGCAGGTCCCCATCTTGTGGATGCTAAAGTTCGAAGTGGGGAATAAACATATGACGGGGCGATGCCCGCATTCTCCCAGCCTGTCGACTAAGGGCTCCTGATGAGCGTGGTGGACGGGAAATTCGGCCATCTGACTTTTGGCCTTGCTGCCCGTAGCGGTCAGGCCGAAAAATCAAAAGCCATCCTCCCCAGGCCCACAGCCACCCAGGGGCTCCTCTGCACCATCTTGCCTCCACGAGTGCCGCACTCTGACCAGCTGAACCAGGCAAGCCACGGGAAACTTCTCAAGGTCTTCCTCTGGTGTGGGCTTGGATGCGAAAAGCACCTGGCCGTTCATCAGCTGTTGCAAGAAGTGTGCAGAGTAGGAGTAGCGATGGGGCTGTAGCTTTCCAGAGCATCTCAATTTGGGCAGCTTTCCATTCCCCTTTTCTGTGTAATGTCCCTCCCACGGGTTTCACTTGCGGAGCTGTACAACTCTGGCAGGGTGGCCATTTAGAAATCTTTTCCTTGCTTTTCTTTTTCGCCTGGCCCCAGCGTTAGGACCGTCTTGGTGTTTCAGTGTGTGTGTTTTCCCATTTGGAGGCATTTGGAAGTTTGGAAGGGGAGCCGAAAGAGGCGTCTTTTTCACAAGCAAGTTGGCTTTCTGCACAGGTAGGGCCCTTGGCCGTAAAGCTTAGCTCCGTCAGTGCGTCTGCATGGGGTTCCTCCAGTGCCTCAAGAGCCCGTGCTAAACTCTCGGTGTGGGCGTTTGGCTTCCGCCAGTCAGAGTGCCGTGCCTGCGTCTCCCCAGGGCCGGCTCCCGTGAGGGGCGCATAACTTGGGAGGAAAGGGGTAGAAGAGGAAGCAAGTGAAGCTGACTTCGAGTGGTGGTGCCTCTGGGCGGAGTGGTCCTCCTGCTCCTTCCTGTCGGAGGGGTGGGCTTGGGGGGTTTGGCTGTGGGCGGTGGGAGGATGGTGTCCAGGGAAGTCCCAAAGGTCACCCTGCACCGGCGGAGTGTGAAGCCTCTCCCCTAGGTTGGGGTGCCGAGTATTAAGCCTTCCTCTGTGGCTTGGACTGGGGAGCATGATCCGGCGTCGGGTCCATTTGGGTGGAGCTGGCGGCCAGCAAGAATTCGGGCCATCAGGTCAACCCTCTGTGGGCAATGGGTGCGAGCCGGCAGGCCTACGATTTTGGCTTCGTGGGCGGGCAGCTCAAGCCTGGCCTCTTATGAGCCTGGAAGGCAGCCGGCCGGACTCACCCGTCTCCAAGTTCCTTTCAGGCAGCAGGTGGAGCAAGGAGCCCAGGAAGGTGTCAGGAGCTTGGTCCTGCCCGGCACCTGCACCCAGCAGGGCTCTTGCCCGCTCCTGGCTCTGGCCTCTGCCACCCCTGGTAATCAGCCAAGAGAGGATAAGTCACCCTCTCCCTCCCGGAGGGGCCGGCGTGGGGCTTGAACCCGTGACCTTGGCATTATTAGCACCATGCGTTAGCCAGCTGAGCTAGCCAGCCTACGGGAAACTCTGCCTTGCCTGACCCTTTTGGAAGGAGTCACCGGCTGGCGCGGGGAACGATGTGGCCTCCGTTATCGAATGGATGGATCAAGATGCACCCTGCCCTGGTAGGGGAATTAGCTCAAGTGGTAGAGCGCTCGCTTTGCATGTGAGAGGCAGCGGGATCAATGCCCGCATTCTCCAACGGCAAGGCAGCCGCAGGACCTTTTCTTGTCCTTCTTTTAGAAGCCATGGACAGTCAGCCGGCTCAGCTCCTCCAGTGGCCTCCATCCCTCTCCCCACTTGGCCTCCCAAAAAGCCAGCCCTTGCGGAGCACAAAGCTCTTCCTCCCCGGCCCTTCTCCCCCTTGCGCTGACTGGGAGGCTGGAGACAGCTGGGGGAAATTAGCTCAAATGGAAGAGCATGGGAGAAGTAGTCAGACCCAGACACACATTCTCCAGCCTGCTCTGCTCTGCTTTGCTCTGCTGGGCTGGGCTCTAGTGGGGGACCTGCACCTTTCTTTCTGAGCTCTCACTGGAGCACAATCCCTTTCCTCCTCCCTCCCTGCTAGTCTATGCCAAGCTCATTGCCCGGGAGGGAGAGCCACTCAAATACAGAATTACTCACATCCCAGGGGTCCATGAAGGGAATGAGGAGATGGGCGGGGTGGCACGCGATACCAGCTCAGCTGAGACCGTGAGACCTCGCAGCCTCCTGATCTCAGGAATGGCGGGGGGGGGGCTGCACAAAGAGAGACTGACTCTCCCTGGCGGGGCTGCAGCAGCTCTTCACAGGGGCAGTTTCACTGCCAATTGATACCAGAGTTGTGAAAGCCTCCTTTTCTGGCCTGGCTCCCCTCTATTTACGAAGACTGGTGACCCCAAACTTCCCAGAAATCATCATAGCGAGGCCAACCTGAGCACAGACACCTGCTCAGCACCCCGGGGTGCAGCCCTGAACTCCGGCAATCAACTACACTCAGCTGCCCACCCAACACGCGTTACACGCAGGAGCCTTCGTGCCCCGCGTGTTCAGGTCCCTCCCAGCGCCAGCTTCAAACTCCGCTGCTCAGTTCTAAGCGTTGGCCACACTGGGGCAGCCTGGAGCTCAGCCAACGCCTCCCGTTGCTGGTTGCGTTTCCCGCTCCTCGTGGCAGGTTCACACCCCACAGTCAGGTCTCTGAATCGGAGCCGAACCGTTCCCCAAATCCAGCGCTTTAGCAGCAGCTTTGCTAGGAAAGCGCTGACGTCACCAAGTAAAGTAAGAGCCAGAGCGCTGTGTCCAGGATCTTCCATTGGGCCCCTCACCGTGGTGTCTGTCAGGCGCAAGGAGAAACCAGGGAAATGTTTCCATGGCGTTTAAGGGCAGAAGGGGCCATTAGCTCAGCTAGTCTGACCCCGAATAACACAGAATTACACCATGACACGTATTGATCCCACAGACCTTAGACAGATCAAAGCGTTTCAGCCCTCAGGAAGGAGGCTAAACTGGGTACCAAGGCAGCGAACAAGGGGCCCCCAAGGCAATGGCAGGGAGCTGACGAGGTGAAATATGCCCAGATGATCCCAGCAGGCGACCCACCCCCATGCTGCAGAGGTGGGAGTCCCTGTTCCTCTGCCCTTAAGAATCTCTGGTGCGTGGGTGCGCTGGGCCCCATTACAAACCCCTCTGTCTTACCCTCCATGAGGGATCCGGTGGATGTGGGTGTTCTCCACGCTACTGGGGGTGTCTGGTGCCCCTGACCCTCCTGGTTAACACTGGAGTGTGTGGGTGCCCCCCCCGCCCTTTAACGATCCGTATTGTGCGGATGCCCCCGTTCTTCTCATTAAGAATGGTGCAACGGAGCATATGGGGGTGTCCCCCACCCCATGAACTAGCTCCCGTGTGTGGTTTCCCCTGCCTGCCCCCATCCGGAAGCTGTGGGTGTCTCTGTTCCCCTTTTCAAGATCCGTGTTGCTTGGGTGCGTCCCTCCCCCCAAGTCAGAATCCCCAGCGTGTGGGTGCTCCCATCCCCCCCTCCAGGCTCTGCGTGGGGGGGTGTGTCTAAAAAGAGACCATGTCTCGCCCAGGCTATGCTGCAGGGGCTACTCACAGGCACAATCAGCACAGGAGATTTGATCTGCTCTGTTTCTGACCTGGGCCGGTTCACCCCTCCTTAGGCAACCTGGGGACCCCAAGCTTCCCCGGGATCACCATATTGATGCTGAACTTAGTGTTGACACCTGCTTGGCACAGCCCCCTGCAGTCCAGAACTCCTGAGCTCAAGTGATCCGTTGGCCTCAGCCTCCCCAGGTGCTGGGATCACAGGCACCAGCCACAGAGCCCAGCTTGTTTTGTGGCCTGGCAGCTGGAGCTTTAAACTCTGCTTGTGAGCTCTGTGCCTTGGCCAGACAGGGACAGCCTGGAACTGGGAAATGCTCCTTCTCCCCCCGCCCCCGTCTCATGTCGAGCTGCAAGCGGCTCTGTCCTCCCAGGTAAGATCCCGGATGTTTCGGTGCCCCCCTTCCCCCGCCCAGGTGTCCGGGTACCTCTGCCCCCCATACAGAATCCTGATGTGTGGGTGTCCGTCCCTCTGCAGAGCATCCCAGAGTGTGGATGCCCTTGTCCCCCCCTACAAGATCCTGGGTGTGTGGGTGCCACTCTCCCCCCCAGTAGATCTCTGGTGGGTGGGTCCCCAGGGTGTGAGTGCTCCCATCCCCCGATACAGGCTGGGCGGGGGGTATAACTGGCTCTCCCTGTCCTGCCCAGGCGGTGCTACAGCAGCTGTTCACAGGGGAGCAACCCCACTGTCACCCTGCAGCTTTAACCTGCTCCAGGGGTGACCTGCTTCACCCTCCTGTGTGAGCCTGGGGACCCCAAACTGCCTAGAATCACCTGATTGATGCCGAGCTTAGCACAGACACCGGCTCAGCCTGGCAGGGTGCAGCCCTGAGCCCTGACAATCAGCTTCCCTCCGCCTCCTGCTGCACAGCGAGGGTCCCACGCGAGAGGCTTCCTGCCCAGTTTGTTCAGGAGTGTCCCAGGCTCCAGCTGTAAACTCTGCTGGTCAGTTCTAATCTTTGGCCACACGGGGGCGGCACTAACGGTCCCATCTAAACGCTGTTTGCATTCGACCCTTCGGATCGCAGATTGTAACCCACGGGCAGATCTCTGAGTGCAGCCAGATCCCTCCCCAAACTGAACATTGAAGCAGCAGCGCCCATTGGAAAGATCAGGATTTTTGCCTTTAAAAACAAGGGAAATGTCTACAGTGAGAGACTGAAGAAGCTCAATTGATTTCATTGACTCCATGAATGTTCCTCTGTGTCCCCCTAGGAGTCATGCCCCACATTTTGGGAACCACTGAACCCTACTCGCTAAGCAGGGGCTAGTGATGCCAAAACCCAGGGAAAGGGAGAACAAGTGTGGGGCCCCCAGCACTGGAGCCATGTGAAGGGGCTGCAGGAGAGGAGCAATGGCTGGTGGCCCAGGGAGTTAAGGGCAAAGGGGGCACAGGAGGGGGCAGGAGTTAGGGGTGAAGGAGGTGCAAGGGCTGGGAGTGCTGGAGCTAGCGGTAAAGGGGGAGTGGGGATCGTCCAGGGGCAATGGGGAAGTGCCAAAGTACAAGCTTTGCCCAGGGCACCATTTCCCCTAATGCTGGTCTGAGCAAACAATTGGAAATGACCCTTCAGTGAGGCCAGAACCATAGTGTAGAAAAGCCCCTTTGTTAAGTGGTGGTGGCTGAGGGCTTAGGGAGATGGGTTAGAAAGCAACAGGCATTTGTCTGTGGAGGTTTGATTCTTGCCTGTTAGGCAAGGCTGGTGTGTGGTGTCTCCATGGCTGCACTTTCAGTGTCTGATCTGCCACAGGGAGCCAAGTCTAGACATACTCAGAGGCTCTATGCCAGGGTTTCTCAAACTTCCTTTCACTGTAATCCCCTTCTGCCAAAAAAAACCCCCAAAAACCTTACTACATGGCCCTGGAAAGACGCACCAAGCCCCTCCACACGGAGCAGAGGGAGGGGAGACAAAGCCTGAGCCCTGCCCCAGTTGGGGGAGGGCAAAACCAGAGCTTGAGGGATTCAGCCCTGGGTAGTGGGGCTCAGACTTTTGGCTTCAGCCCCAGGCCCCAACAAGTCTAATGCCAGCCCTGGCAACCCCATTAAAACAGGGTTATGACCCACTTTGGGGTCCTGACTCACACTTTGAGAACCACTGCTCTGTGCTGATGGGAGAGAGTTTTCCTGTGGGTGCAGTTAATCCACTTCCCCAAGAGGTGGCAGCTATGTCAGTGGGAGAAGCTATATCGGTGGGTGTGCAAGCTTGTGTACCACATTTAAGAAGTTTAATCAAACCCCATTTTTAAAACCACCTGTGGTCTGGGAATGGCAAAGGACCTCGATGAAGCAGGGTTTGTCCTTCAAAGTCCTGGAGATCATGAGTCCATACTGTGGTCATGGAGGCATAGCTTATCAAAAGAAGATTGAAAGGTGACTTCATTGAAGGGTTGAAGGGCCTTAATGGAGAGAAAAGATTGGGTATGAAAGGGCTCTTTAATCTAGCAGAGAAAGGCATAACAAGACCCAGTGGCTGGAAGGTGAAAAGAGACAAATTCATATTAGAAATAAGACACAAATATTCAACAGCGAGGATGATTCACCACAGGAACAAGCTACCAAGGAAAGTGGATTCTCCATCTCCTGATGTCATTTAATGAAGACTAGATGCCTTTCTGGAATGCGTTTGCCCCAAAAGTAGCTCTTGTGTCATACAGGAGGCGTGTGATATACAGGGGGTCAGATTAGACGCTCTAATGGTCTCTTCTGGCCATAAAGTCGACTAATTTCTGAAAAACTGAGTGTAGCATTGGGAGCAGCGTCTGATGTTTTCCTGTCTAGCCGGCTTGCTGCCTAGAACGAACGCTCCTTGAGTGGGGTGATCCACAGGGAGTAGCTCAAACCTCCAAAGTGCCTGGGCAGGGGCAGGACATTAGCACAGCAAGGGAGGGGTGTGGCAGTGACATCACAAAGGCTTTTTGCAGGACCTCAGACTATTGGTCAAAGGTGGTGGGAAGGTGGTGACCTCACAGAGAGATGCTGACATCAGCCAGGCAGGACAGGGGCGAGGGGCCAGGGAAACCTCAGAGACCCCTGTGGCTTTGCTTCAGCTAGTCTCCTTCTCCAGGTCTCTCTTTGAGGACTGAGGGAGTATTTGGGTTCACGTACGTGAGCGCCAGGAGGAACCTCTTTCGAGTTTTCTCCTTCCCTTTTAGGGAGTTTACTAGAGACCAGCCGTCCCTGTTTAGAAGGTAAGAGCCTCCTTGAGGTTTGAAACCTGTTCAGTCTGATCCATCTGGTGATGAAATCTAAGCATGGAAAACACGAGCTTAAGGAGGCAGAATTTTATTCCGCACCAGGGATTTTGTCCCCTAGAATTACTGGAGACATTAGGGTTTGTCCTTTGTGTTTCACCTTTTCCTCCATCCCTTCCTCCTTTCTCTTCTCTTGCTTCTTTTGTCCTTTCACCTGTTTCCCTCCCAACACCAAGAGCGGGGTGTGTGTATGTGTTGCAGGGGAGTGTTTGGCAGCTCCCACTGTGGGAGGTCCACCAAAAATGTGGGGCTGAAATAGTGCTCGGGCAGTGATCCCCACCAGTGACCTGAACCATCCTTTGGGCTCCCTGCTGAGAACCCTCAGCTTCCCATCCTCAGTCTCTACCCTGATTGGCTGAGCAGGGGGTTATTGACAGGGAGGAGACTCAGGTCCTTGTTGTTCTCTTTTAAGACCAAGGAAATAAGTCATAACCAGTCATATGTTTGATGAATTTTGCTGCTTCTCTGCATTAATGGTCTCTGAGCAGGTCATGATTCTCTCTAACATTGCAGTTCTCCTCAAATACTTGCTGAATAATTACTGTGCACTGTTGGTCTGGATCTCATCTGAGAGCACTTTATTCAGGTCATTTAATGGATGAAATTCAAGATCCGATGGTTAGTTTGAAAATCAGGGGTCTTGGGTCCTATTCCCAGCTCTGCCACTGACTGGCTGTGTGACCTAAGACAAGTCAATTCTCCTGTCTCAGCCTGAGCTTCTCCCTCTTTCAAGTAGGGATAATAATGATCCGCTCCTACCTACCTTACGGTATGTGGAGGCAGGGCTGGCTCTAGGTTTTTTGCCTCCCCAAGCAAAAAAAAAATTTGTCTGCCCTCCCATCCCCCTGCTGCCCGAGCCCTGGGTTCTCCCCTCCCTACACCTGCACCCCTTGCCTCCCCAGCTCTGGGCCTCCCACCACTTTCACTCCCCTGCCAACCCAGCCCTGGGCTCTCCCCCACACACACCCTGTGCTGCCCCAGCTCTCGACTCTCCCCATCCCCCCTACCAGTGCTCCCCCATCCACACACCCCCTGCTGCCCCAGCCCTGGGCTCCTCCCCGCACTTGCACCTTCTTCCACCCCAGCCCTGGGTCACTGGTAACTTGCTCCCAGGTTAATAAAATAGAAAAAAGAGAGGATTGAATGTGTAACAGGGAGTTTGGTAAATCTTGGTTATTTTATTTTTTCAACAGGCTCCTGTCCACCTCCAGTAGAATTTTCAGTCCCAATGGCAACTTACTTACCAAATGTAATACAGACTAGTCCATGCCTCCCAAGTGGATGTGGTTCTTGTTCTTCTGCACATTGTAGCCCGTGGAGGCCAAGGACCTGCAAATGTGTCTTCATGTGCCTTTGTTTCATTGATGAAAACATAAACTAGATTCTTAGAGGATTGGAACTGATTTCAGCTGGGGGACATATTTGCTAGATTTTTATGCATTTGCACAGGAAAATGTTGAGTGTTTCCATTCATCCCTAGTCAGTGGAGCTCCTGAACATAATGGAAATGGATATGCAATTACTTTTTGTTGAAAGACCAGGCTTTTAAGAGGGCACTTGGATTTGAACCAAGGCCTATTTAATCTGCAGTCAAACACTCTACCACTGAGCTATACCCCCTGACAATTACATTGGCAAGTCAGTGATCACAAGGATCTTGAAACCTGAGAGTGGAGTTCGTTTCTTCCACACCAGTGTTGCTGTCTGTGCATTCCGGAGCTATGGGGTGAGTGGGAAACGCCCACAACTAGCTTGTCAGTATCAACAAAGGAGCAGCCGACATCAGGACCAACGAGACGTGTTGGTGGCCCATCAGGAAGAACCCACACTCCCAGAGACTTCTCGGCGAGGGCACGGTACACAATGGGGGCTACCTACCCGCCACATCCCATCAAGGGTCTTTCTAGTCCCACTTCAGTGTTACCCAATTTCTAACCAGTCTTTGGCCCAGATTCCCTCCCTGAGCGGCACCAGCACATGCCTGGGCCCCCTGCTAGTGTTAAATCTGCCTTGAGCTGGGACCCAGCTTGGCAAAGAGCCTGCAGCCCCCTCTGTGCTGGGGAGTGAGAGCAGCCCTGGCACTGGGCAGGGCAGCCCTGAGGGAATGAACCCAATGTGCCCGTGAGACCCTGATCCAGAACCTCTGCCAGGCAGCTTGTGCTGCTCGGGCTTCTCTAGTCTCCAGCGA
The DNA here is from genome assembly GCF_020497125.1 of Mauremys mutica. Lineage (NCBI taxonomy): Eukaryota > Metazoa > Chordata > Testudines > Geoemydidae > Mauremys > Mauremys mutica. The sequence goes on along the minus strand of NW_025423316.1, from coordinate 15,233 downwards.
GGATTCAAAGCTTCTCTGCTCCAGGGGAACCCCTGGGGGAGGGAGGCAGGGCTCCTGCAGGATAAATCTTCCTGCCGGCAGAGCCCCGGTCCCCTCCTCATGGGCACAGGGCGTTGCACACGGCACCCACCACATGCACACACCCCTTTGTGAGGAGAATCAGCTCTGGGATATTGGGGTCAACCCCCCCCCCTTCTCCCTGCAAACCTTCTCCTGGCTTCAGTGAGGGAATGGGGGCGTGAGGGGCTAGTGCGGTAACAGCAGCAGCGTGGCCGTGGGGCTCGGCCGGTGGCTGGGGCCAGTCGCCTGTGCATGAACCCAGCCGACCCCAGGAGATGGACCCGGGTCACCAGCCCAACCCACCACGCGGCTGCTGCCGCTGCCCTGTTAGTGCGCGAGCTCCCACAGACCACGCTGGGGAGAGCCCCCAGCTGCAGGGGAGACGCCCCTGAGTGCCTGGCAGGGCCCAGCTCCTGGCTGACCTGCACTGCTGGGGGTCAGGGGGCTGGGTGACAGGGGGGCGTTGGCTCTGGGGTGGGACTGTCACTTCCCCCCCTGCCAAGCCAACAGGATCACAGCAAACGAAACCAGCTCGGCCGGCAGGGGAAGAGTTCAGTCCAGGGCCTGGTGCATTCTGGGAGCAGGGGCGGTGCAGAGAAAGGGCAGATACGGGGCAGCTCTGAACACTCCGCGCAGAACTGCCTGTCCTGTCCCGCAGCCCCTGGTACAGGGGGCTTTTCGCCATAGTTTTAATCAGGCCAATAAATTGAAACAAACCCCTGTTAAATCATTGCTCAGCCCGAGTCCTTCACCCACATTCCTTAGGGCATTGGGTGTTTCATTTCCTGCCTCCATTTCACACAGAGACACAATTTCCTTTGCACAGATCCATGAACAGCAAAACCTTCCTGTGTCTCTGGTCTGAGCCAGGGCATTCGATTCCAGTGAACCCTTCTCTCCTGCAATGGCGATGGTCAGACAGAGGGGACATGGCACCTGCATCCCTGCCAGGGAGATATTGGCTCGGCTCTTTCTTTCTGCTGCTGTTGTTAGTCCATGAAAACATCAAGGGTGGAATGCAATGCTGAGTTCATCCACCAGCCCCCTGAAAAAATTTCAGTGCCCCAGAGAAATCCTGCCGCCTGCTATTGGAACGATGTGCTGGAGATTTGAATGGGAAAGGGAATGTCTGAATTGACAGAGTGGGGAATGAACAACAATCTACAGCAATGTCATTAACACAAACACACTCTCATCCTGCTCCAGCCGGAAGGGAAATGGGCAGGAATTCTCGCTGTTCACCTAAGGACACACTTACACTCATGCGCAGCCATGAGTGTGCTGGGGAAGCTGGTCTGAGCAAACAATTTGAAGTGACAATTCAGTGAGAACTGAATTATCGTGTAGTGAAACAATTGTATGTCAAGTAGTTGTGGCTGAAAGGTTAAGACGATGGACTAGAAATCCTTTGGGGTTGCCCCGTGTAGGTTCAAATCCTGTCAACTATGCAAGCACTGCACTGTTGTTATGATTACTCTAGTTTTAGTGCCTGAGCATCCACAGTGCAAACTGGAGCTAAATCTAGTTTCACTCTGTCTACACTTAAAATGCTGCTGTGGCACCTGCTATAGCACTCTGGAGTAGACAGTCAGTGGAGAGGTTTTCCCATCCCTGTAAGAGCTGCATTGACAGAACAATTCTTCCTTTTCTTTAGCACTATCTAACCAGGGCTTAGGTCACTGTAACTATATGGGTGGAGGGGGGGGTTTCACACCCTGAGAGACGTCGCTCTGCCAGTGAAGTGCCCAGCGTTACACCAGCCCTTAGATCCCTCTTGGTATTTCAATGCAGGCACTGACCTGTGAGAGGAAAACATCAGCTCACAAACACAGAGACTGAATTCCCCACATTTAATCTCGCTGCACTTTCCAGAAAGTCACAAAATTGAATTCTTTCTTGCTAGGACAGAGAAAAAATAAGTGACACTAAGTTTTTGTCTTGGTTAAATAAAATTAAGTGTTTAATTAATATAGTAAAAAATCTGTCCTGATTCCTCTAACTAACACCATAGCGTGAAATAGGAACAGAGACAAAGCTTGTCAGTGATGACTAATTTCGCAAATGATCTTCCCATTATTAATTTCCACGCTGCCCCCACTGGAGGTCTGGGCATCTCCAATGTCATTGCTCTGCATTCACCTTCCCCTTAGAATTGTTATCAGACATTCGCTTTCCTCTGCAGCGTGGGGCACGGGGTCACTTGCTGGAGGATTCCCTGCACCTTGAGGTCTTTAAGCCACGATTTGAGGACTTCAGTAACTCAGACATAGGTTAGGGGTTTGTTACAGGAGTGGGTGGGTGAGATTCTGTGGCCTGTGTTGTGCAGGAGGTCAGACTAGATGATCATAATGGTCCCTTCTGACCTTAAGTCTATGAATCTATGAATCTATTCCCAAATTTGGAAAATTGTGCAGTTCACAATGTGAATAGTGACCCCGGCTCCTTCCTGCACCTGCTCTACATTGCTCCACAGCAGCTTCTCCACCTGCACAGTCACTCCAGCAGGGCAGTGCAGCCGCCCAGGGTTCAGCAGGGGCCCCTGGCAAGGACAGTGGGTGCAGCTAACAGCCCGGTGTGCCTGGCCCTGAGGCAGCTATAAAAAAGCAACACCCCCTCCCAGAAGTACAGAGACTGAATTCCCCAACTTTAACATCATGACCCCCAGTAGAAAGCCACACGTGTCAGTTGTATTGTCACAGGGAGATGCAAAAATCAAGTGACACCAATTTTTAAGTTGAGTAAATAAAGTTGAGGAGATAGTTATTAACCTCCCAAAAATATACTAAAGATCCCTCAACATAACACCTGAAGGTGAAATATGGACAGAGACAAACCTTGTCAGCAAAGGCTCATTTCCCAAACGATCCTCAAAATGTTACTAATTCCCACCCCTCCTCCACAGGAGCTCTGTGCAGTGTAACTGTTCTGCAGGCAGCTTCCCATTCAATGCTGTTGTGGGACATTCCCAGGCCTGGAAATGTACCAACGACAGAATTTCAAGAGCAAACCTGGCTCCCCGCACCAGGCGGGATTTGAGTGTTTTGTCCCTGTCACTTAGTCTTTGTCAATAGTACAGACGCCAGGGGCAGGACTCCAGGCTCTGCTTGAGGGATCCTGGCACAGGGGTTGGGGGAGAGAAAGGATTGTAGATTCTCACCTGTGCTCTGGAGAGGAGGTAATAAGTGAAGGGTCATTATTAACTCTTCCCCTTCTCAGTGTCCCAGGGCTGGAATTCTACATTCCACAGGGGCAAATGAGGGGGTGATGCCATGTGGTTAATGAAAACCAGGGCTCCAGGTGAGGTTTGAACTCACAACCTCAGCATAGCTCCTCTCAGCCCTGCCCTGTAAGTACTGTGCCCTAACCAATTGCGCCACTGGAGCACCTTTTAATTAGCATTTTCTGAGACTCCCTAGTTTGTACTCGATGGGGTGGATCCTTCTTAAGGGTTCCAGGCCCCATTTGACACCTTCACTGCACCTCACTCACAGCTGCTGCCCTGGGTCAATGAAAACCCAGAGTTCACCTCTCACCTCCCGGGGGGAAAGCCCCTTTCTCCCTCCGCTGGCTGGCCACATTGCTGGCCACTTGCCGTTCCACCCTGTCACCGCTCTGCTGGCCACCCTCTCTCCTCTGGGACATCTTGTGGTCCCATCAGGAGCGGAACAGGCTCCCTAAAAGCAGGGCCGCCCAGAGAATTCGGGGGCCGGGGGCAAAGCGGGGGAGCGGACATAAAAAAGGCGCCACCTGCTGCGGCGCTTGTACTCACTGGGCGGCGTCCGAGTCTTCAGTGGCGGCGGGTCCTTAACTCGCTCCGCATCTTCGGCAGCACTGAAGGACCCGCTGCGGAAGTGCATCCGAAGACCCGGACCGCTGCCGGGTGAGTAAAAATTAAAAAGGCGCCTCTAGCCAGGGAAGGGATTCTCGGCCAGGGCTTGCGGGGCCCCTGCGGGGTTGGGGCCTCGGACAAATTGCCCCACTTGTTCCCCCCTGTTCAGGCACCCCTGGGGCCCTGCACGTCACACAGCTCTCCCTGATTTCAGCTGTTAGTGAGGGAGCCTCACTGCTAGCGCAGACTGGGCAGTTCGTTGCATGAGAGACTCTGTCCCAAAGCAGGACTAATGCTTAGAGCTGGTTCTCAGTGATTTCAGCTCTGTTGGTCTGCAGCAAGACTCTCCATTGAGTCTTAACCAGCTCTGTTATTACACAGGGAAGAACAAAAGGGTGAAATGGGGCCTGGAACCCTTAAGAAGGATCCACCCCACTGAGTACAACACTTGTCGCTACCTGCTCCCAGCCCCACTGAGAATGTTTTGGGGTCACTACTTCCCTGTATCAACCTAAGGGGTCTTAAAGAATACTAGCTAACAAGTGCTCCAGTGGCATAATTGGTTAGCGCACAGTACTTATAGAGCAGTGCTTAGAGGAGCTATGCTGAGGTTGTGAGTTCGAGCCTCACCTGGAGCACTGGTTTTCTTTGACCACATGGTGTCACCCCCTCATTTGCCCCTGTGGAATGTAGAATTCCAGCTCTCCAGAGCACAGGTCAGAATCTACAATCCTTTCTCCCCCACCAACCCCTGTGCCAGGATCCCTCAAGCAGAGCCTGGAGTCCTGCCCCTCCTTGACCCCTGAGCCTGGAGGGAGAGGAGCAAGGAGCCATTGTTAGAGGGCTTTCCCTTCCCCTGCCCACTTCCCTGGCTCTTGTCACACAATCGATAAACAGCAAAAGACCAGAAGTCGGAAGCGCAGACAACGGGATGTTTACTGGGGTTAGTTTCCAAGCAAGCAGATTCCGAAGCCCTTCACACCAGTCGGGCTTATCTCTATACACCGACAGAGTCTGTTCCCCAGTGTCCCCCTTCCCAGCTCTGACACCGCAGTTCTTAAAGTTTAGGCCTGTGCAGGCAGCCTGAATATCTCTATTCTAACAGCCATCGGTCCCTGTGGGAAAATGATCTATTCAGGGTTGTCCCTAGACATTTTGGTGCCCTACACGGCACCCCCGTCCCCCAGTCCGAGCTGGCAGAGCGGAGCAGGCTGGGGCCAGGTCACTCCACTTCCCGCCGCCGAGTAATTGCAGGGCAGGCCCGACCCCACACTCACGGGGCGGCGGGAAGTGGAGTGATCCGGCCCCAGCCTGCTGCACTCTGCTCCCAGCCTTGGAACTTGGGGGTTGGGGGGAAACGCCCCCCAGCACTCACCAGTGGCGCGGCTGGGAGCTGGTGGAGCAGAGCAGGCTGGGGCCAGGTTGTTCCACTTCCCACCGCCCGGTGAGTGCAGGGTGCGCCTGATCCCTCCTGGCGCCCACCGGGATGTAGCTCAGGGGAAGGGGCGGAGTGGGGGGGGATGGGGTGGAGCAGGGATGGGACGACGGGGGTGGGGGCAGACCAGGGGTGGGGGCTGTGGGGAAGAGGCGGAGCAGGGGCAGGGGCAGCTTTCCTGGCCGACTCAGCCAGCGGGGGGATGGAGTTCGCCGCTGGAGCAGTACACAGCTGCGTAGGGCACCAGGAAATTTGGGGCAATTTGGTGCCTCCACATCCCTTAACCAGGCAGTGTCCCTGTGATGTGGGCTGTCTGCATAGGTCCTTTCTCAATCTTTCTCACCCTCTTGCCTTGAGTCTCCTGTGTCTCTGCTTTCTAAGCACAGACTAACTCTGGCTGTTCAGAGGAGGGGAGAACCATGCCTATGTGTGGCCAGCAGACAGCGACAAAGACCCCTAGCCAGCCTGCTCCCTGCCATGCCAAACCCCACTGAAGCCCACCCACAGACCAGCATGTGGGGCGGCTGCTGATGCTCTGTGGCCAACATCAGAAGACGGTAGGAAAGCAGGGCCAGCCCCCCTGGTGGGGCCTCTTACTGTTCCCACTCAAGGTGCTCAATTTGGCAGTGGGGCAGGAGATTTTACCCCAAGAGGCTTTTCCCCAGCTGGCGAGAAGCAGAGAAACACCCAGGATCCCAAGGCGCTAAGTAGCAAACCCCCCTCCAGCACAGGGACAGACGCACACTTGGAAGAGGGAAACTGCTCCACACTCTAGCCCACGCAGCTGCCCATTTTCTTTGGCAAGTCAGGAATGGCAAAGGCGGGACTGGAAGCACCTGGGGCTCATGCCCCAGCCTTTGTGATGCCCAACCCCCAACTCCTTCCTGGGGCTCTAGCTGAAGCCAGAGCACTGGCCTGAGCGGCCAAGAAGAGGTTCCAGCCCTGAAGGGAGCAGGACTTTCAGCACAAAGGTAAATGTGAACAAACACAACCACAACGGGATTTGAACACTCAATTGCCTGATCCAAATGCAGATGCTTTATCCATTAGGCCACATATAATTTCTCCAAGTACTTCTTTAGAGAAGACGGACACTGTGTTTCTCAGACTCAGGTCATCTACTGACAGGGGTTGAGACTCTCTGGGCACAGAAGTTGAGTTCCCAGCAACACGTGAGACTTAATTCTATGGAGCCAGGTGCAGGGCTTTGGCAGGGAGGCTCAGGCATGGGGGACTGGGGTGCAGCGGATGGACCGGCTGTCTAGGTACAGAGATTTAGTTGCACTGAGGCACAGGAGGGAAGAGGAATCCTGCTGATGGTCAGTGGCTATGCAGAAAAAAGGGTGTTGATTCCCCCATCCTAAATGGGCTGGTTGGCTTGACCCTTCTCCCCTCTGCAGAGCATGGTGGGGCTGCAGCTCACCCCTTGTGGGGCAGGAGGGAACAGGTGCAGGGCGCTGGGCTCCAATGTACTTGGAAGGCAGCTCCAGTGCGGTGGGGCAGGGCAGGGCCTGTGGTTTACATTCTGCGTTGCCTGGTGCTGGGCCACTGCACAATCCCCGAGAGGGGACAGGGGGCCAAGCAGACGATCCAGCACGAGGGGAGAGGATGTGTGGTTGGGGGGAGGAAAGGCCTTGGGCTGCACTGGGGGAGCGCAGAGCAGGGGTGACACCCCAGAAGTCTGCAGCAAAGGGATGGACAGGTGGGCTGGGTGGATAGAAGAGGCAGCGAGCCTAAAAGAGGAGTGGGGTCTAGTGGTCAGAGCAGAGAGGGGGGAGGGGGCTGGGCGCCAGGGACCTCTGGGTTCTATCCCTGGCTCTGGGAGCAGAGGTGGGTCTAGAGGTCATAGCAGGGGGACCGGGAGCCAGGACTCCTGGGTTCCATTGTGGCGGCTGCTTTTTCCTGTGTCTTCCTCCCTACAGATCCCAGCCCAGCCCCCTAGCAGAATCTGACTGGGGGAGGGGGTTGCCCTGCCACTCCAGACTCGTGATTCGAACCCCTCTCACCATAGGCTCTGACATCACGGAATCTCCCCCGCCCCCAAGACAGAAAGTAGGAGCCCCTCCCCGCATGCGGAGGAAGCTAGTGAGTTTCTTGGGGGGGTCTCTGGCGGAGGTGACAGCACCCACCAGACACCCACTCATGGTTGCAAGGAGACCCCCCTGCACAGCCCCCTGCTACGAGGGGCCAGGGGCGCCCAGCCAGGGTCAGGAGGTGAGATGGGGTTGCAGTGGCAGGAAGGGGGCAGAGCTGGGGGTGGTGCCAGGTCTGGTGCTGGCTTCACGGGGAAAAACCACACTGCTCCCCCATCACACACACACACACACACAACTCCTGGTCTTGGGAGGGGAACAGGAGAAAGGACAAAAGAAGCAAGAGACAAAGAGAAAGGAGGGATGGAGGAAAAGGTGAAACCAAAAGGACAAACCCTAATGTCCCCAGTGATTCTAAGGGACAAAATCCCAGGTGCAGAATAAAATTCTGCCTCCTTAAGCTCGTGTTTTCCATGCCTAGAATTCAACTGTCATCTGATGGATCACACTGAACAGGTTTCAAACCTCAAGGAGGCTCTTACCTTCTAAACAGGGACGGCTGGTCTCTAGTAAAATCAGGAAAACGGAAGGAGAAAAGTCGAAAGAGGTTCCTCCTGGTGCTCACATCCGTGAACCCGAATAATCTCTCAGTCCTCAAAGAGAGACCTGGAGAAGGAGACTTGCTGAAGCAAAGCCACAGGGGTCTCTGAGGTTCCCCTGGCCCCTCGCCCCTGTCCTGCCTGGCTGATGTCAGCATCTCTCTGTGAGGTCACCACCTCCCCACCACCTTTGACCAATAGTCTGAGGTCCTGCAAAAAGCCTTTGTGATGTCACAGCCACACCCCTCCCTTGCTGTGCTAATGTCCTGCCGCTGCCCAGGCACTTTGGAGGTTTGAGCTACTCCCTGTGGATCACCCCACTCAAGGAGCGTTCATTCTAGAAAGCAAGTCGGCTAGACAGTAAAACATCAGATGCTGCTCCCAATACTACACTCAGTTTTTCAGAAATTAGTCGAACTTTATGGCCAGAAGGGACCATTAGAGCATCTAATCTGACCCCCTGCATATCACAGGCCTCCTGTATGACACAAGAGCTACTTTTGGGGCAAACACATTCCAGAAAGGCATCTAGTCTTCATTAAATGACATCAGGAGATGGAGAATCCACCACTTTCCTTGGTAGCTTGTTCCTGTGGTGAATCATCTTCGCTGTTGAATATTTGTGTCTTAGTTGTAATATGAATTTGTCTCTTTTCACCGTCCAGCCATTGGGGCTTGTTATGCCTTTCTCTGCTTTAATACCCAATCTTTTCTCTCCATTAAGGCCCTTCAACACCCCCCAGAGCCCAGAGCCCACAGCCGGGGCCCCAGACACCCCCACAGCCCCAGCCAGGGTCCTGCCAGATCTTCCCTGGCCCCCAGTCCCCAGAGTCCCTGGCCAGGGGCCCAGACACCCCCAGAGCCCCACCAGCCGCAGGGAGAGCTGGACACTGGCGAAGGGGAGAGAAAATGGGGCACAATCGGGGGGGGGACAGGGAACTTCTCAGGGGTGGGGGGAGGGGGGGTCACCCTGGGGGCTGCTCGTGGCTCTCTAGGGAGGGGGGGGCGGGGGGTCCCCACGGGGGGGGCAGCGGTAAATCCGAGGGGGTCTCAGCCCCCCCCTTTCTCCCCCGCTCCTCGGGGGTCACCGGCTCCCCCCCCCCCGGCCATGTCAGGGCTGCACCGACACTTCCCCCCCCGCCCCTTTCCCAGCCCCCCCGGGCCCCCCCCCCCCCGCATCCCACGGGGGGGCCCGCCAACGGGGGGGGTTAATGAAGGTCTCTCCCGCCGCGATCTTGCGCATGCCCAGAGCCCCAGCGCCACAAACCCTTCTCCGGCCCGGGAGAGGCTTCCAACGGCCCCGCGCGAGCCAGGCAGAACCGCAGCGCCTCGCTGACGTCACTTCCGCTCCAGGGAGAGTCCGGAACTACATCTCCCAGCCTGCCCCGGGGGCGCGTCCGCCCTCCCCAGCCCGGGTGAGGGAGGGGTCAGCAGCTGAAACTGCGCATGCTCCGTGCGAGCCCCGCTGGGGGCGGGAGAACAAAGCTGCTGCTGCCGCCTCCGTGTGAGCCGGTGAGTGAGAGACCCCGGGGGGGCGGGCACGTGACTCTGCCCCGGGAACCTGGGAGAAGCCTCGGAGCCGCCCCGGCCCCGGGAGCTGCAGCAGGATCCGCTGGGATGGGGGGGGGTCGCTGTGGGGGGTGTCGGGCGGGGGGAGAAGGTCGGTGGGACGCGGGGGGGGAGGGGGTTGAACTCTCTCTGGGCAGCCCGGAAATCCCCGGGGGGGGCGGGGTGTGAATTGGCTCCTGTCCCTGTTGGCGCCTCTCGCCCCCGGTACAGAGTCTCTCCGGTTCTGCCCCGTTTCTCTCTCGGGGTCTCGCTCGGGCTGTAACATCCGGGGAGATTCGCGCCCCCCCCAAGATCCGCTCTCTCGCTCCCCTGTCCCCCCCCCCCCCCCCGGTCTCCTCCATGAGTCTCCAATGTCCATTTAAAATCTCTCCCTATGGGGGGGTTCCCCCCCCCGTTTTACCTGCAGCGATTTGTCCTTGTCCGGGTGGGGAAATTGTTGCCCTGGGTCAGTCCCCGGCACGTGGCTGCCCCTGGCGGGGGGGGGGGTGAGATGCCGGTTCTCTGCCAGGGCGGGGGCGGGAAGGGGCACTGTGCCCCCCGTGGGGGCTGCCCGGACCCCGGTTTTCCCAGGTCCCAGTTCACTGCCCCCAACTACCACCACAGCCACCAGCCCCTCCGTCCCCCACTTGGCTGCCCCCTTCCCTCCCTCCAGGGACCTTGCCAGCTCCCCCCCCTTTGCCCTTTTTAAAGCAGCTCCTATCAAAGGTGCTCCCTGCTGGCCTGTGGAGACAATGGATGGGGAGAACCATCACTTTTCTGTATATGTATTGGATAGTAAATATAAAATCCAGTCCAACAGCCCCCGTTTTCCCTTAGTTATGTAGCAGTAATATAAAAATCCCCTCAGATGGTCTCAATGGTGTTCATAGACTATCAGGGTGGATGGAAGGGGACCTCAGGATCGGTATTCTAGTCCAACCCCCTGCTCAAAGCAAGAACAATTCCCCAGATTTTTACCCCAGTTTCCTAAATGGCCCCTCAAGGATTGAACTCACAACCCCGGGTTTAGCAGGGCAGTGCTCCAACCACTGAGCTATCCCTGTGCCCTCTCATGTTATCACTTCGTATAGTTTCTGATACGCGTATTCTCTGCAAATCTAAAAATTATCCTAAGCCCCACTTTTTCTGGGCTCTGGGGCTGCTTACTAACCATGCTTCCTTCTCTCTGATCAGCTTGTGCCAGAAATCCTGACTCCAAGCACATCCCAGCATTCCCCAGCCAGTGGCCCAGTCACCATGATAACTTTCTAGCCACTTATCAAACATCTTGAAAAACTCCAGGACCTTTCCAGTTCCATTGGGCAAAATTTGTTGCCCCCGGAGTCCCTTTTATAACTAGATTCTGAGGGGGTGAGGCAGGTGGGAAGGGGGCTGAGATATGCCACACAATGGTCTCTTCACACAGGCAATTCTGGACTCATTCATTCTGAAATCTGGTTTCATTGACAGGACCATTGTTTAATCCAGGGAGTCACTTGCATGGAAAGACAAGGAGTGACTCCAGGTTAGGGCACAGTGGGGGCAAATGAGATCAGGCAGTTCTCCCTGTTGAGGAGGGGCTCTACATTAGCTGCTCTCCCCAGAGAGCCTAAAGGAGGGAAGCTGCTCAAATGCTCTGTCCCTCTCTGCCCGGGATATTGGGGTTCAGCTTCCTGGGTCCAGATGCTGCAGCCTCCATTGTGATCTGGGAGACCCAGGCATGTAATTGCATAGCATCCCTGGGCAGAACCACTTTTCCAGTGATCAAGAAAAGGATCCAGACAGAGGAATAAGCTGGTTCTTGACTCCATATTCCCCCTGCTGGGGTTTGTGACTGCAGGGGGGTCAGTGTACCGAGGGAATCCCCCACAGTGACTCCTTGGGTTCTGCTCTTTTCTAGCCTTGTGTTCAGAGACTTAGTTATGAGATTGGGAGAGGGAGAAGGAAGGTTAAAAATCTCTCTGTGGGCTTAGCCTGGCAGGAGGGGCCAGGTCTACACTGTAATACAGAGATTGAGCATTTTCCCAGGATGGCAGAATCTAGGATGTCTGTCTGCAGGGAAAGGGCCTGGGGGAATCGTCCTGTGACATTAACTAAAGCCTGTTCTGTAACCCCCACAACTGCCCTTCTCACCCTCCCACGCGCTGCAGAATGACGTCCGTGTTTCACTCCAGCTCATCCCATCCTGCCATGGGACAGGGGAGAGAAATGGCTGCAGAGGAGCCTGTTCAGGTAGGGATTGTCGGGGGGTTGCTGGTGGGTTCCTGCAGGAGGGGAGAGGGACAGCAAATACACCGGAGATGGGAAGATTTGCACAGTCTGGTTTGGAGCCGGGCAGGAAATGCACAAGGTGGGGAAGGAGGAGGACAGCTTGTGACATTCCTGCTGGGGGGAGTTTAATGAATGGCCCAGATTCTAGGAACAGACCCATGAGATTAGGAGGTGGAAATACCCCAATTTGTGAAACAGAAAATAACCCTCCTACATGGGGCTAGGAAAACTGACCAGACTCCCAGTGCTGGAGCCTGACCTGACTGACCAGCCGCTGTGAGATATGAAGGGGGCACCCACAAGTGAGGTTTAGGGGAGATTCCCCTCCCTTCATATCCAGCTCCTCACAATGGGGAGGGTGTTGGGCTTCCTACCAGGGAGCTCTCCCTGGTCCCTGCTAGGGGCTCCATCTCCTTTATCCGTCTGTGGCTAGTAGGAGTGTGATGGATCTGCTGGGAGAGAAAAGGGACTCTCTATTCACCCCTTAACCTGGTGTTTCCAGGATGCTCTGAGTGGGGTGGAGGTGGGACTCTGACTGTGATCCACCCAGAGCTTGCATTTGATTGGCTTCTCTCCCCCACAAATAGTGGGGCTCTGAGTGAGGCAGCAGGTACTGAGTGTTGGACTCTTGCTCTTTCAGGGGCTTGTGCCCTTCAAGGAGGTGGCTGTGTATTTCTCCAGGGAAGAGTGGGCTCTGCTGGACCCTGCTCAGAGAGCCCTCTACAGAGACGTCATGCAGGAGAACCTATGAGAATGTGACCTCGCTGGGTAAGGATTCCTGTCCCCTCAGTTCTTGGAAGGGGAAATGAAGAGATACGGTTCATGCCAGCCCCACAATGCCACCTCTGCTCTGTCCTGTCTGTGCATCACCCAGTATGCCAGTGACCCACACACTGCCACAGACCCTCCCCTGCTGCATAACACAGGAACAATATTGCACAGTGTCAAATATCTCCTGTTTGCAGAAGTAAACTTCTTTGAGATGGGGCGACTACATCTGAACGCAGTGTTATGCTCCTACAAAGCACACGGGATCTTTATAGAGGAAGGTAAACACGCACGCACACACACACACACACACACACACCCTCTGCCAGAGCAGTTCATAGTTACCAGTCTGTTGTAGCTCGAGTCAATCTAATGGCCAATTACACTGAGCACGAGTGTGGGGCTGGGCTCTTGTCGGTCGCAATCCAATGCTCCGGGAGTGTGGCAAAATGAACCCAAACTCCCATGGCCAAGCACCTGGTTCTTATAGGGTTTTTTCCTTTGTTGAACTCTATGGATTTTGCTGTATCAGTTTGTGATCGGTTACTACTTAAACTGGTGTAAACATTCCAGTGCACCTCTGAGAGGGTCAGCCTGACCTTTGTTCTGATTTAATCAATTGTCCTCAGGGGTGCCAGCCTTGACTTCAGGGTCATCAATCTGCCCTTCATTATGGATGCGCGTTGTTGATTCTTTGATGTCCTTTAAGTCTCTTGACTCCTTCTTCCTTGACTCTGGCTATAACAATGGCCTTTACACCTTCTCTTTTCCTGCATACATCCTTCATTCACACAGAACTACTGAGAATACAAACAGTAGTATTTTATATCGAGCAAAAAGGCATTGCAAATGAACCTTGCCTTCAATGTTTCTCTAATCTACTTAACATAGACACAATAGGAGAATCCTGTCTCTTATTTACTAAACCTTAAAACAAAGACTTGTAGATTTAACTAGAGTGCCTAATTTGTAATACATAGAGGAAACCATAGTAGACAGTGTAACTTATCCTAAAACAAAAGATGACCATAATCAGTCAGAAGGATTGTTCTGGTCTGTCATTCCTTTCTGCTATTCAAACAGGGTGGCTGACAGGATGAAATCAAATCAGACATTAAATTCTCACAGTACATTATAAAATCCAGCTCCTACAGCCGTATTCGAGATGTGGGCGTACCATAGATTTATATACAGGCAATATGATATTTTCTGTCTTTTCTATCCCTTGCTTAATGATTCCCAACATTCCGTTCGCTTTTTGACTGCCGCTGCACATTGAGTGGATGTTTTCAGAGAACTATCCGTGACTCCAAGATCTCTCTCTTGAGTGGAAACAGCTAATTTACACCTCATCTTTTTGTGTGTCTAGTTGGGATTATGTTTTCCAATGGGCTGCACTATGTGCTATCCTGACATCTAGTAATGCTGAGATCCTGCATTCAGTGATATCCCTGCCCTTCCTGTTCCCTTTCTCCACTGAACCCCACCAGCCCATGGTTACTGTCCCCAGCCTCCCCAGGACTCTCTCATTGTCTCTGGACCTCTCCGTCAGCAAGAAGCAGTGCCAGGGAGACTTGCCCTCTCTCTGGAGTCTTGGATTTCTGGGACATGGATTTACTTTCTCTGTGTTTTAGGAGCCTCTTTGAAATTGAGTGTCTGTGACATTAACCACAGTGCAATCTGGAGTGTTGAACAGCTGTGTCCCCTCAGTTCCCCAGGCTGGGGTGACTTTTACACTGTTTTACTGTGAGAGCAGCCACTCCTGGGCAGTTAACACACAGTCTCCAGCATGTAACTCGCTCCCAGCTACACAGTATTGAGTGCTGCTAGTCAGCGACTCAGGAGTTACAGTGCAGCACAGGAAAACCCAGAAAAGTCTCTGTTCCCAGACTTCCCCCAGAAATGTGCATCTTTCCCTGTCCAGCACACTACTGAACAAGGCAAGCTCATATGAAGTCTGTCATTTCATCAGTGGAAACTGACATGCACCAGCCTTGTTATCCCATGTAGATGAGTGGACTCATACCTGCGGCACCCCCTGCTGGTGACTTCTGGGAATTAGCTCATTCCAGCTCTGGCGCACCCTCTGCAGGCCGGTGATCCGCCTGTCCTCTGGCCCCCCATGTCCCTCCCTGGACCTGGTGCCCTATACCTGGGGTGCTGCCCTCTGGCAGTAACCCCTCAGTCTTAGGGTCTCCCCTCCCCAGGGAACTCCCACCCTCTATGTTTATGTATTGGACTGTAATATAAAATCCAATCAAACAGTCCCTCTTTTCCCTCTAGTTATTCAATAGCTGCCCAGCCCAGGTGATAAGTTTCTGCAGCTGGTCCCAGCCCCATTGCGGGCAGGCCCTGGGCCCCGGTTAATACAAATTCTTTTTTTTTTTTTTGTTACCTAGAGTCCAGGTAAATGAAAGACCTCTGAGAAAGTGCTGGGAGACTGAGCAAGAAAAGTGGACTTCTGTACAAACTAGCCTCTCTCAGTCCCAATTAGGCAATTGCCAGGAGCAAATACCAGCCATGGGGAGAGGCCAAAGCCCCCAGGAATGGGAGTGTCCCAGCCAGGAGGGGGCAGGGAGAGAGGACAGGGGAAGGACGGAGACTGAAAGGTGGCAGTGGGAGAAGAAATGGGGGGGGGAGAGATTTCCAGCTCTTTGTCCCACCCAGACACAATGTATTGCAGCATCCCT